>NW_026606199.1:3085000-3287500 GCF_029834395.1 Sorex fumeus | reverse complement strand
TGCCGAAAACGCTGCCAGCCAAGGGAGCGCCAGCCTGGGGTCACCACAGCTGACTCACTGGCCTCAGGGCCCAGGACGGGGTGGGGGTCAGAGTCCACTGAAACGTGGAGGCACCCAAGACCCGCGTGCAGGGCTGCTGGCCTGGCCACCTCCACGGAAAGGGGGTGGGCGCCCGCCCCAGGGCTGCCCCCCTTCTCAGCACCCCGACTCCGACGGGCTTCCTGCCTTTGAACTGTCCCCCGATGTGCCGGCCCCCAGAGCATCTGGGTCTCCCGTCTGAAGGCTCCACAGCCCCAGTCTCGGCTCTTTCATGTTTTAAACATCTGAGTGCTCCCAACTGCTCCTCCCCCACCCCCTTGACTATCCCTCCTCTCGGCCCCTCCTACCCACGGCCAGCCCTGCCCCCCGCCCTGTGGGCCAGGAGACCCCAGGTCACCTGCCCAGGCCTCCATGCCTGTGGGGTGGGGCGGGGAGCTGTCCACGGGAGTTGCTGGCCTCGGGACAAGGGTCCAGCAGGAGACTTGGCTCAGCGTCGCCGGGGCCTCAAGGGTGGACATGGCAGGGAAGGTAGGATGCAGCTCTGCGGACGCCTGGGGTCATGTGGGACAGCCCATGCCGCCCACTGCCCCGGCCAGCACCGATGGCCCCCTGCGGGTCTCCCTCTTGACATTCTCTTTGGGAGATGACAGGTCGGGGTGAAGGGCTGAGCTGGCCTTCGGTGCAGCACGGTCCAGACCAGTGTCTCAGCTGGGCCATCTGCATCCTGGTGGGCCTTGGGGAGAGCCCGGGCAGGCCATGGCGAAGAGCAGGAGACCAGGGGAGCAGTCGTGGGTTGGGGGCACTGGAAGGAAAGAGGGTCTGGAGCTGCTGCCCCCAACGGCACCCTCTGACCCGGCAGGACCCTGCAACGCCACCTCAACGAAACAAGACACGCGCGGCCTGACGATGACCCCGCTGGCCTGCGGCTGCAAGCGTGTGGGAGAACCGGGGCTGGGATGATCCCCACTGTTGCCTGTCTCGAAAGGTGCAAGACACGGGTCGGAGCAGGAAGGACCCTCGGCTGTGAGGGGCAAGAGGCCCTGAGACCGTGGTCCCCGGGCTGCGACTCTGAGGCCCCTCCCTGGTCCCCAGCATGAAGGCTCTGAAGGCACGTCCTGGAACCGGGTGTTCTAACAGACCGTCCACAGAAGCTGTGAAACTGAAGACGCGTCGGTACTACCCCAGCAGGTCAAACTACTTGGGAGACATTCTGATGCTGTGGTGACACCCAACAGAGCCACCCGGGACTCCACTGACACTCGCGTGTTTACTCATACGAGAGCATCCTGCGCAGAGAAGCTTTATTTAAAACGAGGAGTCTCACGGGGGGGGGGGGGGGGTGCAGAGCCAAGCGTCCCACGCGTGCAGGAGCCCGTCCCACAGCGGCCTGGAACCAAGGAGGGTTCTCAGCCCCGTTAATAGCAGGATTCCTCGGAAGTGGCCCTACAGAATCCAGACAGAGCCTAGGAGGAAAAAAAGCCCTCATTTGTCTTGCAAATTAAACTCTATTAACCCCACAGGCTGCTCCTTGAACATGCTCCTAATATCAGTTACACTGCATACATTATGGAGATTTCCTGTGTTCAGCATTCGATTAGATGCAAAACGTTTTAAAATTCCAGAATGATTCTAAAACCAGCCAGAAGAATTCTAATGTTCCAATATGCAAGGAGGAGCCGGGGAAGGGTCTGGTGGTGAGTTTGGAGCCCGTCTGCGGCTCATCCAAGGCGATAACTGAGAAGGAGAGTCGTTCAACAGCAAAGACGGAGCCGGCCCAGGGAGTCCTGTTTGCTTAATTGTTCCAAAAAGACCGCCAGGCTCAGAGGTGAAAGCCCTCGATCTACACCTTTTACAAAGGTTTTTTGGTGACCACTGACCCGGAGGAGGTGGATCTTACCCACGGGGCGGGGGCTGGGTGCTCCTCCCGGGACCCTGGGCTGAACGCAGTCCCTGAGGTTATCTGCTCTCTGGCCGCAGCCGGGATGATTTCTAAAGCGGGAGCCTTCCTGAACAAGTTCGAGAATACCTTGCCAAGCTCTTAAAAATCGTATTAATTTTTTTTTTGAAAAATCAATTATATTCGACCAATCTGGGGGATGTAGACGTGCCAAGAGCACTGAATTCCGAGTCCGGGGCAGCAGAGGCCACGTTCAAGCCCCAGCACCGCGTCCAGCAGACCAGCGAGCAGTGATGGGTGGTGGGTGCCGGGCCACACCCCGCCTCATCTCTGCGGGAGCCCACACACTCCCTGCAGGGAACACACCGGCTCTGTGTGCTGAGTAAGAGTCATTTCTTTTTGAAGATTTGGGAAATTCTTTATGGACACAGTGGCGTGTGGTCCTGGCAATTTCCGCTCCCAGGTGCAGGGGGCAGGCTGGGCCCACCGGCGGGGTGGGGGGGGGGTGCCTTGGGGTGTCCGGCTGCGTCAGTCACAGTTCCAATGGGAGGCGTCCACCCCCCCTCGCCCCTTGGCAGGGCCGAGGGCGCAGCTCAAGAGGCCCTTTAAAAGCGAGTGACTCAAGTCCTTGGCGCACATCTATTCAGGGGACCACAGCCGCCCCTTTGTTTTTCTGTTGAACTGATTCTAAAACATTGACTCAACCCTTCTAGAAGAAACTCAACTTGGTCCTTTTCACACACGGCCCGGTCCACTGTGCTGCGACTCTTCAGGAGTTCCTGCACTCAGGAGGGAAAGTGGTGCGCAGGGGTCTCTGGCCCGGTGGGGTCCGAGGTGCCGCTGGAAAGCCAGGCCTCCCCTCCCCCCGCCCCCTCCCTCTCCCCTCCCCCCCCCCCGCCCTTTCTTCTGTTCCAGAGAATCAGGCAGAGCAAGAGGCCCAGAGACAGGAGCGGCCGAGACTGAGAAGGCGGCCTGAGGGAGACCGACGAGTCCTTGTGGAACGACACCTGCAGAAGCCCCGGGCCTGTGTTCTTCCAGAAGCCTCGGCAGAGACTGCAACCAGCACGGAGTGTGGCTCTCGAGAAGCCAGTGGCGCGGCCGGTCCTCCCTCCGCGGGAGCCGGACCCCCATCCTGCGGGCCGTGGGCTTCTCTCTGAGCTGGCCTGAGCAGGGGCCCAGGAGCCGTCCTCACTCCGCCCCCCAAGGGCCAGCTCGGTCAGATTCCTGAGTTTTCTGCCAGTCTGCGGTTCTGACTTTCATTTCCTCGGCTCCTCTTCGATTGTCCGCCTCCTCCCGGCTGCTCCCCTTGGCTTGAGTTTCTTCCCCGCGCCCTGGTTTCTCACACACAGCAGCTCTGACTTCTGTTCCGAGACATTTTTCCCAATGTAAACACTTAATGCTCTAAAGCTCCCTCAAAGCACCGTGACTCGGACAGACTTTCATGTTAATTCCTCTCAAAATATTTTCTAATTTCTCCTCCTCCTCAGCCGCTCCGCTGACAGGCAGCTGCGATGTTCAAGGAGGCCGGGTTGGAACTTACCTTCCCGTTCCCAACAGCCCCGCGCTCCTGCAGAGCCCGCATCAGCCTCGAGCTTCAGAACGCATTCAGGATTGTTCCGTGGCTCAGAGCAGGGGCCCTGGGGACCGGGGGTCTTTGCCCTGGAAGCCGTCCAGCTTCTGGAGAGCAGCTGCTCGTGGGGCGGCACGAGGGTCAGCAGCGTGGGACGCGGGTGTACGCGCCGCCTGCGGGGTGACCGGTCCCCCACTGGGAGGGCAGGGACGGAAATTGCACTGAAATTCTGTTGGATTTCTCCCGGTCACTGCCTCCCATTCTGCTGTAGGTTACGACCTTCTGTATCTCCTTGGTGAAATGGCCGTTTGCGTGTTTGGTAACAACGACCCCAGCCCCTGAGTACTACCAGGAAGGACCACCTCAACAATAAAGAATAAAGGTGAAGTGAAAGGGGATGTTTTGTGATCCACTACAATGGATAAGGCTCTGTTCAGATCAGCCTCCACAGGCACACACTCGAGAGAGGGAGAGAGGGAGAGGGAGAGGAAGAGGGGGAGGGAGAGAGAAAGAAACAGAGAGGGAGGGAGAGAGAGGGGGAAAGAGGGAGGGAGGGGGAGAGAGAGAGGGAAGATTATGGTTTTCAAGAACGGAAGCCGCTGCGGCCACTGTGGACATGAGGCAGTAAAAGGAAATTCAAGAATGTGATGCAGTTTCCGCCAATAAATCCAACATGCCTTAGCTAAGATACAAACTTTCTGCAAGCACGACACCACTCAAGAACTTGCTCTAGAAAACAAAACACATCCAGCGAAGAATTTTAATTTGCGATTTAAAAATCTACACACACCTACTCTCTTTAAAAATTTTTACATCTACCGGTCCTCCCACCGCCAAACATATGCACCCAATTCTAGTCCAGAGGGATTCAAAGCAAATTCCTCCAAACATTAAAAAGACACAAAAAGAGAAAACTGAAATGCTTCCCATCTTGTCCCTGCACTCCCCATTTAAATAGCTGGAAAACACACCAGATACGGGAAAGTGATGGAAATGTTTGGAGGAATGACTCTCAGGCGTGGTGAAAAAAGAACATTCTAGTACTCAAAGAGGATGCGTAGAGACAAGCTGGGAGTTAGAAATCAAGCCCGAATAGTGAAAGCCGAAAGCTCCCCGTGACTAACACCGATATCATTCATCATTACACACAGTGGAAACTATGACGCATCTTAAGAGAGCACAAGAAAATAGAAAAAAAAACTTACCAGCATACATCAATATTAATATTTTGGAAAGTAAATTTAGGAAGATGAGATGATAAAAGAAACAGACTTCAAAAAATAAACAAAAAACAAACCGAAACAGAAATAGACTTCAATGTATAAGAGCAATACGTGGGAACGGATTTAAACTGTTTGCCAGGGCAACGGGGCCTGCCAGTTCCATGGGTAGAGACTCTTCAAAACGATTTACCAGGGCAACAAGACTATGTACGGATCAAACAATGTGCCAGGCTTTATGTTAACAACCATGAAACACCCCAAGAAGAAACTAAAGAATTAAATATTCCATTTTTCAATGGTAATACAGCTGGAGCGATAGCACAGCGGTAGGGCATTTGCCTTACAAGCGGCCGACATGGCCGACCCGAGTTCGATTCCTCCGCCCCTCTCGGAGAGCCCGGCAAGCTATCGAGAGTGTCTCACTCACACGGCAAAGCCTGGCAAGCTCTCCATGACGTATTCGATATGTCAAACACAGTAACAATTGTCATAATGGAGACGTTACTGGGCCTACTCGAGCAAATCGATGAACGACAGGAGGACCGTGACCGTGATCAGTAGAATGAACGTGATCACAGTGAAATTTCCAAAAGAATATCATTTAAATGACTAAGAAGTTGGTTATAAGACTTAGGTGGTGGCTCACAGGAGCCAAACAACCCTAATTAACACCGACAGGGCCAGGGGAGTATCTGGGACACTTCCAGGTCTCAGGATGGGGCCATGGCCACACCATCAGCATTACTGATGCGGGACACGCAGAGGATCACGTAGACAGAGTCGGGAACACGCATCGCGCAGGTAGTTTTGAAAAATAATTTTATCTTGTTTTGGGGGGTTGGGGTGGACCGTGCTGGACGTTGCTCAGGGCCACTCCTGGCTCTGCTGCTGAGTGACACCTGCCAGCACTCAGGTCAAACTGGTGTCAGCCACTGGGCGTGGAGGGCCTGGCTCAGCGACACTGTCTCCAGGCCCTGTCCACGGATTTCTGACAAATGTCCCCAGGCACTTATGAAGGAAAAAAGAAAGTTGATAGAATTAATCCTTGGATACATATGTGAAAGGAGAAAAAAAAATAAGCCTTCACTGCCAGCATCACATCATAAGCAAAGGCAAGTTTAGGGGGTGTTTGTATGGGGCCATTCCCAGCAGTACTTAGGAGTTACTCCTGGCTCAGTGCTCAGGCCTCACTTCTGGAGACTATACAGGGTGCCGGGGATTGCGCCCCCGGCAAACGTGTGTGAGGGAGGCACCCACTGTGTAACTATCTCTCCAGCCCCAAGAAAAATAAGTTCGACCCAGTCACAGATCTAACAAAGATCTAACCATGAATACAATGAAAAGTCTCAAGAAAAAGCCATCCAGATACAGGCAGAATTTTTAGAAAATGGTCACAAACGCACGTGACACAGGACAGACGGACGGGCAAATCTGGCTTATTAACATCAAAGAACTTCCATCACCCAAATGACCAGTCCTATACTGGGAGAAAATATTTGTAAATAAATGTGAATCACACCCAAAAAATCATAGCAGCAGCAATGGGCAAAGGGAAAAAGACACAGACGGGCCAATACACACATATGGGAAGGGCTCAGGGTCACTGCCCGTGTGGAAAACACACGTCAAAGCCACAACAAGAAACTCCCACACAACAATACAGTGGCAGAAGCAAAAGGACTCACAACGTTTTCTTTTTCCCGGCAAGCAAGATGGGAGTTCTGACATCGTGCTGGTACAATCCTTCTGGACAAGGGCTAGAAATACCTACAAAAGCCGAACGCAGACCTATTCAACGACAGAAACTCCATTTCTGGTTCGGTCTCGGGAGAAACGACTCCACCTGCCCGATAAAAATATGAACGTCTGTGGAGCTTTATTTGGAATGGCCCCAGATAAAAAATAATCCGAAATTCCACCAAGGTGAATGGATAAAACGTACTATATTCAAGTAATGGGCCGCTGGAAAAAAAATAAAGTCTCCTGCTATGAAAAATCCTCCCGAATCTTACGCACAGAAGCAGAAAATTCAGAAGTGATGTTCCACCAGCAGGAAGAGTCTCGGTGAGAGGTCGGGGAACTCCACAGAATCGCCCGCAGCAGCCAAGACCGTGGCGGGGCTCGCCCGGACGCTCACGGCGACAGACCTCCCTCCCAACAGAAGACAAGAGAGGCCAAAGGAAGCCGGGACACAGCTTAGGAAATTTAGAACAGAAATCACAGTTACCAGAACAATGGAACATGCTAGAAACCGATGAGAGGGAAAACGGAAACATTCCCGAGTCTGTGGAAAGGAGACGAGACTCCAGAGGGAAGCACACGGAGCAAAGGAGAAAGTTCAAGATTCAAAATTATCTGGAACTAAATAAATTAATAAATAAATAAAAACATAACATTAAAATTCGTGAGACTCAATGAAAGCAAAGCTGAGGGAAAATTATGGCACTGAATTATTAGATGAGAGACTAGAATAAAATCAATAATCTAAGTTTCCATGGGAGGATACCAGAGAAATAAGAACAAATTACAGCCAAAGAAAGCAGGATAAATTAATAATTAAAGCAACAATAAAACCAGGGCATCAATAAAAAATAAAATTGAAAGTTCTTGAGGCAATTTTTTTTTTTTAAAAAAGCAAGCTTCCACTTAATGAAGAAATAAAAGAAAACACAAAGTACCATCATCTGGGGTCAGAAGAGCAGTAGGGGGAGGCACTTCCTTGCACGCGGCTGACCCTGGTTCGACCTCCAGCACCGTCGGGACTGATCCCAGAGCACAACCGGGGCGGATCCCGGAGCGCCACCAGGTGTGCCTGCCCCCCCCCCATCCCCTCTAAAAAACCAACACCATGACCAGAAATCAAGGGACATCACTCCAGATCCCAAGGTCAAGGAGAGAATAAAACAACATCCTGAACGACTCTCTGCCTGCAAATCCGACAACCGAAATAAAATGGGCAAATTCCGTGAGCAACAAAATCTGCCAAACCTCACCCAAGAACAGTCCCGTTCCTGGGTCAATATTTAGCAAGAGAACGGCGTCAGTCAGCGGCCTTCCAACACAGAAGGTGCCGGGCACAGCGGGGCTCCCTGGGGAACTTCTCCCAACCTTCCAGGGGAGAGACCGAGCCGTAACTCTGGAATCTTCCTGAGGAGAGAGCAGAGGGTCGCACCTTCAAGCTCGCCCTCGGAGGCGGGCACGGCCCGGATATGGAAACAAGACAACCCCAGTGCAAGCAACGATCACCCACGAGCAGGGACATAAGGCCCCTCAACAAAGAATTGGTGACTCAAACTTACTCGTTTCATCAGACACCGCAACGAACAGGCCGCCCAGACACGGGAGGCTGAGAGCCCAGGGAGCACCGCGGGCTGATATAGGGGACGGAAGCACCATTCACGCTCCCAAGGCTGGGCCACGGGACCCCCTAGTCACGTCGGGAACCCCGTGGACAGGGAACATCAGGGCAGACCCTGCAACCGGGTCGCAGCACTGTGCTAACTTCCCTAACGAATCGCAAACGCAAGGCACCAGCCACCACGCGGTTCCACGTAATCCCACTGAACCTCTGAGCAAAGGTCGGGAGTCTCAGAAGGGACGTACCCCGAGCCACAGCGGAACGAGCAATGCCAGGTACCGCCCCAAGGCTCAGACGGCAAACGGGCTCCGTTACGGCGAGAAGCGTCCAGGCCACGAGGACACGCGCCTGGGCCGGGCAGAGACGTAACGGTCGTCATAGCCGCTTCAGATGTTCCGAACGTCGTCACGCAGAATCAGACTGACGGAACGAGGAGTGATGTTACGAAGCCTGTTCTGAAACCACAGCCCGTGAGAACGGCATCGACGAGCCACTGCGGGAGATCGGGGGGGACGGGGGTGGGGTGGGGCAGAGCCGTGGCCTACGCGCAGAGGGAAGAAGCGAGAGCGAGGCTGAGGCCAGAGACAGGCGCGGAGGCAGGCGGGAGCCAGGCCCGATTCTCTGTGCTCCAGGATTGACGCAGAGCCCAGAGCCAGGAGCAGTTTCTGGGGACTCAGACCCCAAGTCTGGTGGAGGATATGCCGCGGTTCTCTAAACAACGGGGCTCCTTCCCGCCGTCCATCTCCCGTTTCCTCTGGATGAAGCTTGCTAGAATATCCGGCCGCGGCCAGACACAAAGGTGACCACAATGAGCACTGGTCAATCCAATAAACGACGGCCTGGCCATGGCGCTGGCAACTCCCGGGGCGGGACAGGAGGGAGCAGCCACAGTCGCAGACGAAGGCCGGACCCACAGCCGCCGACACCAGCACAGCAGGTGGGGGGACGCGGAGGGCCCAGAGACGGGCGCTGGACCACACAGTATGACCGGCCGGTTCTCTGTCAGACCACGGCCACAGGCACCGGGCAGCCACAACTGCCCCTCGAGTCCAGGAGTTCACACGGACTGGCCAGCAAGAGACCTGTCATAGGCAAACCATCACGTGGCTCTTGGGCACGTTTCGTGGGACACGAGACTCCACAGAGCAAAGAAATCACAGCCCCCTCATGAGCAGGAGCCGCGACGGAGCAGGACCACGGGCCCCGGAGAAAAGCTCCGAGACCAGTGGCGGCTGGACGCGAGGTGGACCGAGGTGACCTGCCAGGACCACGGGCCCCGTGCTTCCCAACAAAGGCAGGACAAAGCCGGAACCAGGGCCCAGAAAGGGGATGGGGGTGAACATCCCCTCCCACCCGCGCCGCGTCGATATGGATGCGTTTGGAGGCGCGTGGGGATTTTTCCTCCCTTGTTTCATTCAAAGCAAAACAAGCGTAAATCTGTGTTTCTGGACCGTCGTGCACTTTCGAAGCCATCTACAGGATAAAAACAGCGACTTTTAAGGCGAGCCATTTTTCTTGCCGCGGGCAGGAGCAGAAGCAACTTGGCCCTCTCCGCGGCCCGAGGAAGCCCGGCTGCATCACTCAACGGCGTGGCGGGCGGCACTTTACCGGGTAATTGGTATTTAGGGGCCCTGCCGGCTCGCCATTAAGGATGGATCACTGTATCGACCCCGGCACCCTGGGAGAAACACCTGGCCCTGCGCGGGGAACCCCCCGTGCCCCGGCATTGGTCCCGAGGCCGTGCTGCAGGACACCAGGCGTTACCCATGCCCAGGGGGGGCTCCACGCCGGACTCAGCACAGCCGGAGCGTCCCAGGCACCCGGGAACGGGTTCTCTGCTGACGGCAGAGCAGAAGGGGGACAGAGGCTGCGGTGCTTGAGGAAGGGTTAAGTCTCCATCTAGCCGGGGCTGCCCTGCCGAGGCCTCTCAGGTGGGCAGGCGGCTGCTGCCAAGATCAAAGTGAGGCGGGTCCGAGAGGCCTTTCATGTGCCGTGGCCCCTGCGGGGGGCTGTGTGCAGAGACCCAGGCCACGCCGCAGAGGCCGGCTGCCTCGAGTTTAGTTTCTCTGAGCAGGGCTGGGCCTCCCACAGGTGGGAGTGGGGGTCCCCTCGGATCTGTGCTTCAGAGGGCACAGGGCCGGGGGCGGGGGGGGCGGTCTCACACCTCATACCTGGCAAGTCTGTCGTTGGTCCTGGCTGCCAGCATCAGGGCTCCCGGGTCTGGATGCAGGAGGGACCAAGCAGACACGGGGCACGGGGACACGGGGAGGAAGGGCACTGGGCTGGGCCACGGGAGCCGTGGGCGCCACAAGGGCGCCGAGAGACACCAGCACCAGGAGAGAGCCCAGGGAGCTGGGCCCGGCCTCGGGGAGACCCCGGATCTCTCTGCCTCCTGCCAGATGCTTCCTGAGACACGGCCAGCACCGTGAGGGGGACATGACAGCCACACGTGGAAGCTCTGAAACTCGTGTGGTCGGGACATTTCTCTGACACACGCCTTCTCCTCTGTACAGACAGGATCTCTCGGGGGCGGGGTCCATCCCCACTGGAGTCTGGGGGCCACTCACAGTCCACTGTGTGCTGGGCACGATCGCCTGTGCCCCTCCGGACACTCTCCCGGGCCCCCAAAAGAATCTTTTACAGGAAAGCCTGACTCTTTCCCCTGAACCTCAGACTGCTCTTTGAGGCGATGCTCACCTGCACGGAGACGGGACTTCCTCCGTAACAGGCCTGAGCGACTCTGCAGCCAACACGGAAAGCAAACCCAGCACACACCCGCCCCCCCCGCCGCTTCGGAGGGGCTCATCACGGTGCCTCCGTGTCCAGCTGACGGCTGGCCGGGAGCCGCATGCGTAGCCGCTGAAGACAGAGGCCAGCGACAAGCACGCAATAAAGCAGTAACGGGATTTCCTCAAGCTCCTCCCCCAAACCCTCCTCTGGCCCACAATCACATTCACGTTACGAGATTCTGTACTTCCAGCTATGGGAATAGAAATAAACCACTTAGATGGCCGTCCGGTGTCTGAAGAATAGATCACGGAGATAATTCCTGGTGGGACTCTGGCAGTTATTTATCCACGAGCAGAATATGAAGCATTATTGGAAAGAACGAGGACCCCGCCCGCGGGGGTTTATTTTCAGAGCCTTCTTCCGGTCACCGTCCTAGTGATGGCGCCTCTCTGCCAAACACCCAGGGCCAACTGCCAGGCAGAAATTTAACAAAGGACGCAAAAGCCAGTTCTGCGCCATGAGCACGAAAATCAGCGGGGGCATCGCCTTGGGGTCAAACTCCAGAGAACCTTCATGGCCAAGGCCGCACTAGCCCAGGGAGGCGGGTTCTCCCCTGAATCCCTGGAGTCTGACGCCCCTAATCCAGAGCTCCCGGTCTTTCCCCAGGAACACAGCTGTGCCCCTTCGCACCATCTCCAGTGGGCCCCGTGGCGAAAGGAGCAGGGACCACACGACGTGGCCCCTCACACAGCCAGGCTGTACCTGCGATGCCGGGAAGGGCCAGGCCGCCCACCCCGTGCCCTGGGCAGAGTCTGCCGAGCCCCTGCTGGGGCCGTGCCAGCCTGGAGCTCGCTGGGGGCCGTGGGGTGCCTCCCTCCCTGCTCAGCCGTGCTCCGGCCCCAGCCCCTCGCTGGCCGCGGCTTGGCCTCCCGCCCAGCCGGTAAGTTCCTTGGCGTTTGCCAGAGAACCTCTGCCCTGCGAGCAGTTACGTGAAGGGCAATGAGGGGCCTCCTCTGAAAAACCGACACTTTCTGCAAAACAGAACAGAACCAAACCTGCGGTTGCTCTGGGCTGGTGCATCTCCCAAGAGGACGGAGCCCCGCGGGGGTCTCTGCAGCAGGAGCCAGGGGTCCCGGAGCCCAGCCGCCAGCAGGTCAGCAGAGCAGCCAGGACACTGGCCTTCGGGCCAGCGCTGCCCACCATGCAAACGCAGAGCGCTGTCTCAGGGCCCGGAAATGAGCGTCTCCGGAGGGGCAAGGAGGAAGAGCTCCCTCCTCCCGCCAGAGGTGGTGCTCCCACAGCTGGAGTGCAGCCGGGGCCCTCTCCAGCCCAGCTCGGCCCTCAGTGCTCAGGGCACGCCTGGCACGTCCTGCACAGGGAGCACTCCCAGATCCCAAGTCTTGCTGAGCCCAGCAGCCAGGAGCACTGTGGGGCGAGCAGGCTCAGGCCTCGGTGCTTCCCGCCCAAGCTCGTGGGTGCATGCTGACGGGGCAGGGACCCTCGGAGAGTTCCGGTTCCCGGACACCACCTCCGGCTCGCGGGGAGCTCAGCACAATCCCCGTGTCCCACCCGGGCAGGAGGGCTCATGACCACGGCAGGCCTCCTCCACCGGCCTCTGCTCACGCCTGCCCAGCCTGGCCATGCTCCCGAGTGCTGAAGGGCCCCCGGGGCAGAGCACACGAGCCAGGGACAGAGAGGGCCGCGCACCCTCGGGAACCCACAGGGGCCACGTCCAGGCACCACGGGAAGGCAGCATCAGCTAGAGGGGACGGCAGTTAGCAGATGGCAATCTCCTCACGCTGCTGAGGGCAGATCATCGAGGCAGAAGTCAGTCAGCTGGGAGCTGCACCTCCCACCCTACCCCCAACACACACAGACACACAGACACACACACACACACAGACAGACAGACACACAAACACATACAAACACACACCAACACACACAAAAACCCCATACACACACACAAACACACACACACGCACTCAGAGCTTGAAATCAGCCAGCTCTGCCAGGCCTGGGGCGGGCCTCCCGCTGTGCTCAGGCTGGCTCCTGGCTCTGTGCTCAGGAATCAGTCCTGGTGGCACTCAGGGGCCCTTGAGGGGTATGTGCCGAGCTGGGCCAGCCAAGACAGTCACTGGCCCCGCCGACCCTGCTGGGCCATTCACCCACGGGCTCTTCCCCGGGAGTTGCCGAGTGCGCATTTCTTCAGGGTCGCCTCTCTGGGTCCCCTTCCCCGGTCCGTGCCCCAGGTTCCGCCCAGCCCGTCACTGCATCCCCCGACCCCCGGCCTCGGCATCGCGGTGACGCGGGCTGGAGCACCCGTGGGGGCCGCCTGGTGGTCCCTCACCCCCAAAGGCCTAATGAAGATAGATTTCCTTCTCCCCTTAATGTCTGGGAAGACTCAGCAGAAGTGCCTGGGCCCGGAATTTTCTAGGGGGGAGGATTTTTGATTTTCAATTTCTTCCAATTCAATTGCCAAGATGTGAAAGGAGACACGCTCATTTGATCTAAACTGTCAAACCGGCGCGTGAAGCAATAACGCGGCGTCTCTCCTGGCCGTGACTCTGGGTCTGACCGGGGAGCCCAGCGTGTCCAACGCGCGGCACCGCCCGCCCCCCACCGCCCTGACTCCCCTCCAGCCCCGGCCGCGCCCTTACTGGAGGCACCGTCTCGCCTGCAGGATACTGACACAGGGCACTGACCCAGCGGCCTGCGTCTCTGCATCTCTTTGTCTGTGTCTCTCTGCATCTCTGTGTCTCTGCATCTCTGCGTTTCAGTGTCTCTGTGTCTCTCTCTGTCTCTGTGTCTCTCTGCGTCTCTCTGCTCTCTTGGCAGCAGCACCTCGACGCGGGGCCGTGGCTTGGCTGATCAAGCCACACCTGGTGGCCTTCGCTGGGGTTCGGGGCTGACGCGGGGTCGGCCCATCACAGTCGCGGGCCGCCTCCCCCTTCCCTGCTGCCGCGCAGGAACGGAGCGTCTTTATCACGTCACGAATTTCCGCCCGAGTTTTCGCATCGCTTTGCTGTTGAGCTTTCACAGAGCAGAAGTGCGGCGGCCACAGCTCATTCCCTCGGGGCCCCTGGACATTCTGGGTGAGGAGCCGGGGGCTCCGTGACTGGGGGCCACAACTGGAGGAGCTCAGGGCCGGTCCCCTCCACCCGCCTGCCGCCCGCAGAGAGCCACCCCCACCCCCGCCATGTCACCAGCATCGTGTGGGTGGGTCCCACCTGCGGGCTCTCGCCTTGACCGCGTTCACGACACACCACCCCTGAGTCGCTCAACTTTCCCAGTTCTCAATATTCAAGTCATAGTCTGGGAATTCAGCATCATACGTAAACAGGGTCCCCTACGTCTCGTGTGACCCTGTGCTCTACTCCTAACGGCTGACCCACACCCGACTGAACGGAACCAGAATGGACACGCAGCACAGGCCAAGAGCCGGAGGGCACGCGGGGTCGGACCTTGGCCAGGAGCTGGCAGAATCAGCGGTTCAAACCCGGGCCTCTGCCCTCGGGACCCCGCACCGGACCCGTGGGCAGGTGTGGACGCCTCAGTGGTCCAGAGCACTGGACACTGGGGGTGACCCCCAGAGTGGTGCCAACACCCCCGCCATCCAAGCTCAAGGGTAATGGCCTGGATGTCAAGCACACTGTCCACACTGTCTGTCATCCCGTTGTTCATCGATTTGCTCGTGTGGGTCCAGTAACGTCTCCATTGTGAGACTTGTTGTTACTGTGTCTGGCATATCGAGTACGTCACGGGGAGCTTGCCAGGCTCTGCCGTGCGGGCGAGATACTCCCGGTAGCTTGCCCGGCTCTCCGAGAGGGGCCGGGCTGGCTGCGCGCAAGGGAAACGCCCTACCGCTGCGCTATCACTCGCTGATAAGCATAAACCCCGAGAATGACGTCCAGCTTTCTCCTCGGTGAACAGCCTGGCTGCAGTCGACTCTGATGCCCGGCTGGGCCCAGACCTGGCACGGCAGGGCCTGGCGGCGGGCAAGGCTGCAGGGCGCGGGGAACCCGAGGGGGGCGGCACCAGTGCCTGCCGGGCCCGGGGGGCCTTTGTATCCCGAACTTCCCATGCCCATGTGCGTAAACTGGCTTCCTTCTTAAAAACGCCGGCGCGTGAACAAGAGAAAGTGGCATCATTCTGCAGAGCGAGCCTGGCCGTTCCCTCGACCGGCTGCGGCCACGGAATTAAGTCCATCCATAAAGCACCGAGTCGCAGCCCAGCCCACTCCTTAAATAAATAAGCAGGACGGCTCGTAAAAGCACCGCGGCTGCCTTGGGTCTGGCCTGCAGCCTCACGGTGGCAGCTCGGGAGAATCAGCCGGTCCGGCTCGGGTGAAACCCGGGAGCACCCAGCGACTCCCGGAAAGCAAACACGCCAAAGGGCGCGAGGGCCCCTCCCCGCTGGGTTGCACCCATCCAGCGGGACCCACCGGCCGCCCGGGCAGCCGCCAACGTCCGTCCTCTGTGCCCACACCCCCACCCCGCCTCCCCGCCACGACACAAAGCAGCCGTTCCGCTCTTGGCCGCGTCAGCCCTTCTGCTGCCTCCCAGTACATCGTAAACATCAGCTGGGGGTACCAGGTAAGTGAAGAGCATTTATATTTCACTCGCTTTCTATTCAAAACAGTTCTTTCTTTCTTTCTTTTTTTTTTTTTTTTTGCTTTTTGGGTCACACCCTGCGATGTACAGGCGTTACTCCTGGCTCTGTGCTCAGGAATTACTCCTGGTGAGGCTCAGGGGACCATATGGGATGGTGGGAATTGAACCCGGGCCGGCTGCGTGCAAGGCAAACGTCCTACCGGCTGGGCTATCACTCCAGCCCCAAGGGACCCGTCTTGTTTCTTGGACCCTTCCTCCTGTATTTGGGCGGTGGGCGGGGTGGAGAGGGCATGCCAGGGGAGGGCTGGACCCCGGCCTAGAGCACACGATAAGCCCGTTGCTCCAGTCCCGGCTCCCTCCCTGCCCCATGGGATCATAGGTCAACGCGGAGCACCAGGAAGCTCAGTGACACACGCGAACCTGCCCCGGGGTCCGAGAAGGATCCGGGAAAGTGAGTTATTTCAGCCACTGGACGCTGCGCTGTGTGGACAGAGCTTTGCTGAGGGGACGGCTGACGGCTGGACTATCAACACCCAGGAAGGCTCCGGCCAGTGGCCTAAGTTTAAGTCAGACGAAGAAAGGGAATTTATAGGAAAATCAGGGCAACCTGAAACTGAGCCACGGATGCCAGGAAAGGCAACAACTGACACGGAACGGACAAACGAGCACCAGAGCTGAGTGACGAGCAAAGGAGGAAACGCACCCGATTCACGTCACGTTTCTACTGGCGAGCCTCCCGCAAAGGAACTCCCAGAGCCAGACGCTATCCAACACCCACGGAGGGCCGGGCACTCCGGGACGCCGGGCTGGGGGTCTCAGAGGCGTTCCCCCCGGGGGGAGGGCTGGGATTCTTGGGGCCCAAGCGCTGCCGGTGGAGTGCAGGGTGTCACGCGGCAGACACATCAGCTCTGAAGGGCAGCTCCCAGGAACCCAGCAAGGGGGACACCAGCCGCCTCCCCCACTCCCTCTGGGGTCAGCACCAGCTGGGAAAGCCCAACAGGGGAACTGCACGAGAGTACAGGGGTGTCCCGCTCAACGGTCAGCGGCACGGCGGCCAGGACACTCAGCGGGAAGTCACGACACAAACCTGCGTTACAGAGATCCTGTTTTTACGTAGAGAGAATCTGCGGTGCCGACACACGTGTACAGAGACAGAGAGCGAGAGGAAGCTTGTCTGTGTGTGTTGGTCTGCCAGGGCAAACGGCGATTATTAAAGACAACGTTTGTTAAACACCAGGAAAGTCATTGATTTCTCCATATTGACAAAACAAGGGACCAAAACCAACAAACAGTTTCAGATACAAAGGAGGGTTCAGACGAGCCACGGACCCCCTGGGCGATGCAGAGAGCGAGAAGCTTCGGCTCAGGAATGCTCAGCCGTCCTCTGAGGAGGGGACACGGAGAACGGGGCTGGGCCAGGGCACAGGCATCCGCCGTGGGCCACATCCTGGCAGGGGGTCCGGGCACTCTGGCTGCAGCAGCGAGACCGATTCTCACACAAGCCCACATGCGTGGACGGCTCCGGAGGGTTCTCGAGAAGCCACTCAGAACCGGGGAAGCGTGTCTGGCAAAGGTCACAGAACGCACATCTCCGAGAAGCCCTGTATTTCTGATCAGGAGCAAAGCAAGATCGGAAATTGCAATAAGAACACATTTAGCAGGAATCAGAAACACGTGGAAAACTTATGGACAAACAATCATGTGCGAAAAGATTTGCGCAACAATTAGAGAATCACACGGGAACACACTCAAAACAGAGATTCACTCTCCTCACAGACCGAGGCTCGGAATTCTGCGACCTCTTTGCAGATTTTTCTGTGGAGTCAATGGAATCGCAATGTACGTCACAGGGACTTTGAAAAAAAAAAAATAAATTCCCATATGGAGGTGTGAAGGAGGAAAGAAGCACTGAGAAGGGGCCTAGGAGGCCCGTACCCCAGGGGAGCAGAGTCCGGCCCAAGGCCCCAACTCACGGGACAGGGCGCCTTCCGGGGTGTCCCCCACCCCGAGCCCCGACCCGTCATGCACACCAGGGCTCCCTGTGAGGAAAACAGAGCTCATGACACTGAGGGAAAATGGGTCACGGGCCACAGGTCAAGGCAATGAACGGAATCCACAGAGCCACGTATCAGGAAGACGGTGGCACGAGCAGACGGGGCCGTCACGGGCAGTGCGGTTCATGGAGTGGCGACCTGCGCTTTAGTTCAGAGGCGAGTCTTGGTGCCTTGGTGAGTGCACGGCTCCGACACAGGATAGAGACACTCTTGGGGGAGCACCAAGCCGCCGGTCAGGAGAAGACGGGAAGGCGGGGGTGGGGGACGGGACAGGAGAGCGGGAGCACATGCCGCCTCCCCCGACCTGGGTGCCGTCCTGGTGGCCCCCAAGACGTCGGGCCCCCAGCCCGCCCCAGGCTCTGCTCAGCAACACGGCACTGCACCCAGCAGCACGCGGGCCGAGGGCCAGGAGCACACGACACTGGCGGGAGTGAGGGGCTCGGGTGCTGTCCAGGCAGACAGCCGCTGCCCGCCGGGGGACTGGGCACTCTGCTGGGGTAGGACATGGCCGGGGTGAGGGGAAGTCAGTTTCCTAAGGAAAGAAACGGTCAGTCCCGGAAGAGAGCGCCACAGGATGCCCTGCCCCCACGCCAGGCTGTGCCCACCGGGGCATCTCGGAGGGGGGCGGGTGGAGTCTCCCTCCCTGCCCCAAGCAGAACCCCGGCGGCCGAAAACCTCCAGGGCCCAACCGCCGCCATGCACAAGGCCACTCTCTACACGCTTGGACGACCTCACCCGAGAGCGGACCGGCTGGAAAACCCAGGTACACGGGACCCCGTGACTGAGATCGCGAAGCCCGCTCGGATCGGGACTGGGCCTCCTCCCCCCAGGTCCCAGTTTTCCAGGAGCTTGGCAGTCACCCCCACAAACAGCCCCCTGGCACCGTGTGATCTCACCAACAGCCAAGACCCAGAGGCTATACAGTAAAGCTCCCGGAAGAGAGCGCCGCCGAATCTCTGGAGCATGAGGCCGCCTTCGCGGCTGTGCGACCTCGTATACTCTACCTCACTTACTGATCCAAAGTAGCACACGTGTGTTCGGTTTCTAACATACTTGCTTGTAGTCTCTTATGTCTGGGCTTCAATGGCTCCAGAATGAAATACAACAGCCCTCACGCACTTCCCTCTTACTGTGGTGGGAAGGTGCTCCGTGGTGGGACGGGTGTCTGAATATTATCTGTAAGGAACTGTTGTGAATTACTTTTATGAAAATAAAAATCAAAAAAATGTTGAAAAATAAAAAAAGAAACAGTGTCGGGACCAGAGGCCATGCGGGGAGCTCTCGGCTGCTCCCGCAGTGCCGGGGAAGGTCGTGCTCAGACGCACCCGGACCGTGAGGAGAGCCGGGCCCCTGCCCGACCGTCGTCCCAGGGCCGGGGCCTCTCACTCAGCTGCACCAGGGAAAGAAGCACCAGGCGGAGCCCTCAGGGTGGGGGGGCTCTCCCGGAGGAGGGCCCCCCCCCGGCCACACGCTGTGGCTCCCCAGGAAGGCGGCGGGCACGGGAGCACGGCGCTCCATCCATCGAAATGCCGGAGCGCCGGAGAACACCCCCACCCGGGGCAGCCCCTCAGCCAACGAGATTGCCTGTCACGGCTGACACGCTCGTCACAGCCACCCTCCCGTGCCACGGGCGGCGCCGCGGGTCAAGAGACCAAGTGGAGTGATCCAGCCCGTCGCTGCCTCCTTCCCGCACGGGTATCGACTCGCAGATGACAAGACAGAGCCGCTGCCAGAGGCTGTCAGGGCTGACGGAGAGAAACAGCCCAGCACGGCCCCTGCCGGGCAGAGGGCGGTCACGGGGGGCGGGGGGCCCCGGGACAGGAAGGGGCCAACCCACCCGACGGCCACATGGCTGCGGCACGCACCAACGGCCCAGAGGGACGTCCCCGTGGTGGTGTATGCCACAATAAAGACACGCGGCGGATTAGGAACCCACGGCCCCGCCTCCCACCACACGACACACCTGTCCTGGGAACACGCGGGTCAGCCTCAGCCAGGTCACGTGACGGCAGTTCCGGCAAGGACACGAGTAAGCACAGCAAGGACACGTGTCTCTGCCAGCAGGACGCCACGGCGGCTGTGCCGGCTGAGGCCCATCTCCTGCATCTGTTCTGTGGCCAGATGTCACACCGGCTCTGCCCCTGGCCGCAGCCACCCTGGCAGGGCTGCTCTGTGTCCTGAGGAGGCCCCGGCTGCTTCCTGGCCCTCCTGAAGGCATCCGGGGGGAAACCCCACACGGAGGTCGAGGGTGACACGCGTGTGACCTCCAGAAACGGACCAAACTGTCCTTGGGGCAGGGCTGAGCTCTGCTCTGGGCTCAGGAGGACGAGAGGCACGGGGTCTGCAGCTGGGGACCCCCAGAACCTGACCCGGAGGGCCAGTGAGTGTCCCCTGCAGTCACTAGCTCCCCAAGCCCCGGCCAGCGCGGCTGCTCACCTGCTAGTGCCCCCCATGGGCAACACGCCAGTTCCCGTCTGTGAGTCCCTGTGCTGAGACGGGCTTCGTGGGGGGACACGGCAGGCCGGCCCGAAGCATAGGCCCTGGGCTCCGCAAGGCTGCTCAGGTCCCGTCCCGCTGCTGCCGGCCGGCAGTGACCATTTCTGCCCACTCCCCCCGGGCCCGGGGGCTTGGAGGCTTCTCAGGAAGTCGCTGTCCTGGGTCCTGCCCCTGCGCCTGTGACCAGGGCACCGGGTGCCAACACCCCTTCCCACCTGCATGGCACCTGGCGGGGGCTGGCGGGGGCTTGAATCGGGCACCGCGGGCTCCTGCTCTCTCCGCAGTGCCTACTCACGCCACGAGGTCCCCACTGGGGGTCGGAGCTGCCTTGGGCCTCTAGCCACAGCGTGGATCCAGAGGGGATCTCGAGGCTGGTCACCGCGGGGGGTCAGGGCACGGCCTTCACTCCGCCAGATACTGCCTGGGCCCTGTGAGTGTGGGTTTGGGGCCACAGCCAGGCGTGCCCGGGAACTCTTCCTGGTGGGCCGGGGGACCATGTGGGGTGCCAGGGACAGAACCAGGTCAGCCACGTGCCAGGCCAGCGCCCTCCCTGCCGTGCCATCTTGCCAGTTCTGTTACTGCATGTTTCGGGCCTCGGTCATGCCTGACACGGAGCAGAGAGCAGTCCCACGTAAGAACGCCAGGCCAGGCCCCAACCAAACCACCTCCCAGGCTTCACACGGTGGGGGGTGGGGTCCGGGCGGAGCCGGGTCTGGGACCCCACCGCAGTAGGCAGAGAACTCGATGCAAAGCTGGGGGTGACCGGCTGGAAGAGGCCGAGGTGAGGGCCTGGCATTAGCCCGTGGCGCTGACATTTACAGAGATTAAGGTGAAATTAAGAGATCACGGCGGGCCGGCTCATCAATACACCCGAACGTCGAAAACATTTTCAAATACTCGGGAGTCTCCGGGAATCCTATCACACACAGGCCAAATGCAGCCAGCGCCGTGGGGAGGCCGAGACGGCCATAGGCCCCGACCCCAGCAAGCCCTGGGACCTGCACTGACGAGGGCGCGGCCGGTGCCCCCGACCGCTTCCTGAGCCCCTGGCAAAACCAACCCACTCTCTTTTAGAAGGAAGTTGATTTACGGTTTGGTTTTTGGACCACCCGGGCTGACTCCCGCTCTACACTGAGGGATCATTCCTGGCAGACTAAGGGATCATATGGGGCACCAGGGATTGAACCCGGGTCGGCTGTATGCAGGGCAAGCGCCTGGCCCCAAACCAATCCGGTGGCCCTCCTGCGGCCGGGAGCTTTGGAGTTGGGCTGGGCTGGGCACCCGCGCCGGCCCACCGGCCGTCTGTGCTGAGTCCAGGCCGAGGACACTCGGGGCGAGTCTCCTTCCACCCACGGCCCTTAGGCACCTCAGAGAGTCATCCCCACCCCGTGCCCTCGGGGCCATGGAGCCCAGGCCCACCCTGGGGACACGGAGCGGGGGCGTTGCGGCCTGCAGGGGACACGGCTGTCTTCCAGCTGCCACTGCTGACAGCGGGCGGCAGGGCAGACCCCGGGGGACTCGGCGTCCCTCACGCCCGCTCCACTGCTCAAAACCCACCGCTCCGGAAAAGTCAAGGACAAACTAAGGGAATCCGGCCAGCGGACAGGGCCGGGAGGGGACAGCAGCCAGGGGACGGGCTGGGGTCCCCCCGCTCCCCGTCCCCCCTCTGGGGGGCAGCGGAAGGGGCCGGTGTCGCTGCGGCACAACAGAGAGAGACGCAGGGAGTCGCAGGGAGCCGCTAAGGGGGAACAGGCGGTCAGATTCGAGCAGGGACGCAATCCGGCCCGGGAAGGGCAAGCGAGAGGCCACGGGCATAGCGTACCCCAAGCCCGACAGGCCGCCTCCCGTTCCAAGGAGCCTCCGAATTCCAAAACCACGCCATTGGCTTTCTCGTCCGAGTCCCCTTACGCCCACGCTTCACGAGGGGCGTGTGGACAGGGGTCGGGCCGCGGCGGCGTAATGAGCGCCGGGCCCACGCGCCCCCCGCCCCCCGTTCCATCACCGGGTCAGCTCCACGGCCGCCGCCGCCGCCGCCGTGGCGTGGAGACCATTTCCACACTCTGCTCCAGGCTAAACATCCTTCTGTGTGTATACTAGTAAATCCAACAGCCTCCTTAACATCGGAGAGCGAATTACTGACAAGTCATTTTTCGCTCCGCACGGAGAGGCGACGCGGCGGCGGCCCGGCTTTTTTTCTATTATAAACATGTGCCGGGCAGGAGCTCTGAGTGGCTCTGGATGCTGATACAAGATTCATAATGGCTGTCAGAATCTGCAATTTTCCCTTTTGTTTTATGAGGTCAGGCAATATTACATGCACTGATATATTCCATTTTCCCAGCTGAAAACCTTCTCGTGCGCGCCCGACAGGTTGAGGGAGCCGTGATTCCGCACCCCCGCGTGTGGAGCACGGGACGAGGGGGCAGGTGGTAACCCCACGCTCTCCTCTCCCTCTTGTCCGCTGGCAACAGTAAATTAAACTGTCAAAAATGGAATTGTCCCGTCATCAACAAAGCTATAGCTTCACAAGTATTGCAACATCAGATCCATTTCTAATTCTGCATTTCCCTGCACCTGTAATTTCATCAGGGATCCGCACTGGACCATGGTGAGGAGCCGTCCAGGGGGCAGGGGCACGGCGGGTGCCTTCAGAGGGTTGGCGTGGCATTTCCCAGGCAGAAATTAATGAACAGTCCCGGCAATTTGTAATCTATATAAAGAGGGCGTTCGGCGCGGGGGCCCTGACCTTCCAGGGGGCCCTTTGAGAGGGAAGGATGCTAACGTGGCCGTGACATGTGGCGGGCGCCACCGGGGACGAGGAACGGCCTCTGCAGGGAGGACCGAGCACGCGCTGCAGCCTGGAACCTCCCTGAGAAGTACTTAACGGGCAGAGCGGGGGCCGGAACCCAGGCCCGGGCGTCGGCACCGGCTTCAGGGTGGGCCCGCGGTCCTTCCCGGGGGCCGAGTCAAGGTACCACCCCCTCCCACCCCCAGGGAACAGGAGACCCCGGGCTGATCCCGCCCGAGTCAGGGCCACAGACTCGCAAGACGCTATTAATTAAGGCGACGATCAAATATTGTTATGGATCGTCTCCACAAAAACTCACTGCTGATCAATCAGGATGTGCAGAGACAAAGTTAAATTGAGATGAGGAATCATCCCACAGCTTAACACAGTCAAAGACTCAATATGCCTTTATTAATTCTCATTTAATATCACTTTAAATTGCTGCTATTATTATCCTACTGGAGACGAAAGATTCTGTGTAATTAGTCTGTATTAAGCCCTTCTTATTTATAAGGAGCCGCATAAACAAACCCACTTTAATTACCTGGGCTCTCCAATATTGATCCGAGCATCAAAATTTAATATGACTTTATTTCGAATTTCCATATGACTAGTATTTAAATGTGTTCCAGCAATAACAATTTTGCAGGCACAAATGACTTTTCATTCAAAGTATGCAAATGCATGCCGGAGCGGGCGGGGGGGGGGGGCGTGGAAGGGGGGGGACCCTGTGCCCACCGCATGGCGTGTTTGCCCGGACCCCGGGGCCTCCCGCTCCCCGCCACGGCAGGAAAACCCACCAATCGCCAGAGGAGGCAAAAGCCAAGCTAGGCAGGGAGGCTCCTCTCCCGGCTCCCGTCTCCTCTCCCCACGCGCACACGCTCTCGCCCAATTCGGTACATGGTGTTCACGACATACAAATTCTGAGGTCATTAAGTGTGTTTCGGCACGGTGTAAGCGGCGGCGTCAGGGGGTCCCGGGCGCCCGGGCGGGCCCAATGCAGGTTTCGGCACTATCGTCCCCGTGTCCCTGGTGGCATCGGGGCCCGGCACCTGGATCGCGCCGAGGGGCGTGCTCTGCGCCTGCTCACGCCGTCATCACTTCTGCCGAGCCTCTCGAGTTGTGATGAATACGATGTTGTTTTACGAGAGAGAGGAAATTAGTGCCAGTCCCCCAGAGTTTTGGGTGCTTAACACTGAAGCACCGCGAGGCTCTGGAAAATCCCACAACAAATCCTTGTTTAGTGCCGAGAGGAGATAAGGGCTCTGCGGCGCGCGGGGCGCGTGTAAGTGCCACCCGGAGCCGGGTCCCGCCGTCCCCGGCACCCCCCGGCCCGCTCCCCGCGGCGGCAGAGAGAGGCCTTGCTCCCGCCCAGACACGCTGCGGAGAGATGTCCACGACATGTGTTGGAGGATTACCGGAAAATGCTGTTTTGGATGTATTTTTAATAAAAATGAACTTATCAAATCCTGGGGAAGCGTGTGGGCGAGCTCAAGCCTTCTCTCCGGAGGGCAATAAAGTCGGAAAAAACACCGGCTCACATGGGCTGCGGGTTCTATTTTTTTTTTTTAAATATGATCCACTCTGTCGTTGAAGAGACTTATCTTCTGGTATTGCGGGGTCTTTTGCATTGTCTGTTTATTCTGTTTACACGGCAAATGAAACCTCCGATACGAACAGGTGAACCCCCGAGGGAGCAAACGAAATCCAGAAATGAGGTACAGATGGGGACGGGGCCGTGCACACGGAATATAAATTAACACGCCCTCCACGGCCGCGTCTGGGAGAGAGCCGGCCAAATAAATAATTTTGACATTAAGAGAAATTAAAGATCAAGCAGTGCGAATAGTAGAATGAGTTCTTCCTCAGCAATATCGTTAGTCGACGGCATTCTGGAGGCGGCTGTCCACGGCCCGCAGGCCGGCCGGCCGCCTTCCCACCTGCTCCGGGGACCGCCGCCCGCGGCCAGGGCAGCTCCTCCCGGCTGGAGTTTCTCCGACGTCCATGGAAAGAGTCGCTGGAATCTCACGTCTGGAGCAGCTCCTGGGGGTGCGGCCGGTTGTGGGCAGCAGGGTCGGGGCAGGGCGGCCTTGCCACATGGTGGGAACCGCCAGGCTGCCGCTCTGTGCTCCCAGAGAGGCCCGGCCCCACGCGGACCCCGGAGAGCCACCACGAGTCCTCCGGGAAGCTGTTCCGGAAAAACACCCGCCACACGGGCACGGCACAACCAACGCTGCTCCCGCCCAGTCTGGCTGGTGACATGCCGAGCACTGCGCCCTCACTCCCCTGCCCTGCCCCTCAACCCCTACCCTGAACCCTGCACCTTCACTCTCCCGCCCTGCCCCTCACTTCCCCGCCCTGCCCCTCACTCCGCAGCCCTGCGCCTCAATCCCCGAACCTGCCCCTCCTCCCCTACCCTGCCCCTCACTCCCCTGCCCTGCGCCCTCACTCCCCGGCCTACACCCTTATATCCACTGCACCCTCATGCCCCTCCTCCATCCCGGGCACTGAGGGAAGCTCAGAGGAATGGGGAATAATCCCGGGGCCCCGGCAGGGCTGGTAACAGCAGGATGGAGTGTGAGGCTCTCGGTGCTGGGGAAACGTCAACTTCGATTTTCACTCGGAATCCACAATCCACAACCCACTTCCTGGCTCCCCTCCCGCAGCCCTGGAGACATGAGCACCGTGGCGAGCGCTCGGTGAGCCACCAGGCAAAGCGTCTCGCTGCCCATTTCGGCAAATCTGTAAATTGATTTATAAACCGCTCTGGTCTCAAACAGACACCCAGCCCTGGTGCCCAGCCCCGGTGCCGAGACGGGACGCCAGGCCCCGCCGCGCCCGGCCCTCGGGCGCACAGCCCGCCCCCCGCGCCTCCGCTCCAGGAGCTTCAAACGACTTCAGAAATAATGGGCGATTTCAATACAGCACTTAAATAAAAGAAAGTTTTATTCTTCGGTGTAAGTGCTGGTATTTTTTGTACCCGACAAGCTGCCCATACAAGACGCCCAATATTCTTGCCAACAAAGGCATCTGAAATTAGCAATTGCTTTTAGAAACTTTAATTACAATTTTAAAATGCTATTTCTGCTCTATAATAGATTCCAATTGTTTCAGTATTATCTGGCTTGCAAATAAAATCTACAGTAGATGACAATATTCCCAGGATTAATCACTCTTGAAATTCTAATATGCTCTTGAAATACCAAATAAAAAGACAGCAATGTTGTTGATGTACCGAAAGCTCCTCGCGCGCTGCAGTTTGCTATTATTATGCATATCCAGGTAGAAAGTTAATTAACCCAAAGCTTAAGCTAATTATGATAGCAGAATGCTATCAACCCAAAGCGCGCATCAGACAGCTGTCCGGAATTTCATTTGCTGATCATTTGTCTTTTGGCTGAGCATATGGTACATTTTCATGCTATCAGAGGAACAACAAACAGCTGAAAATCATTAACTAAAAACAATGTGCATAAAATCAGAAGCCGTTTTTTATACAGCTTTGTGTCAGACAAAAAGCCAGATCCTTGCCCTATAAAAATTAATGATTATTTTGGTTCTTGTCACTTAAAAATTTTAGCTGATAGTGCAATAAATATGTGACAAGAATTTTAGGTGACTCAATTACCTGTTTATATGAGTTTGCAAAAACATTCGCGGTTTCTGACAAAGGCATTAGCACAGAAACATTCTGGGGGGAAGATGACAAAATACATTCACCCCGGTACCTAAAGACTTCAAAGAAGCTTCTGAGGAAAGTCTGTTTTCTCTGTGCGCGGAACCCATCCGCCCCGCAAAACGCGAAAGATGACTTTCTGAATCGCAGAGAAAACTAGGAGATACATTTGCTCCTCCAAAGACGGCCACGGCCGCCCACCGACGGCCCAGAAACCCGGGGGACGCCAGGGAGGGGGTTCAGGGGAGATGAGACGGCGGGGAGGGGGCGGGCGCGGTCGGGCCCCCCACTTTGCAGGTGGCCTCCCGGGCCCCTCGCGTGGTCGCGGCGTGGGCCTGCAGGGGGAGGTGGGCGCTCTGCGGGAGGAGCAGCTCGGGCGCACGGGCCTGTCTCCCCGCTGACCCGGGGCTCCGCGGCGGCCTCCCGGCGGGTGGCGTCTCCCACCGCCACCTCGGGGCCTGTCAACGGGCGGGTGCCACGCGTGCAGAGAGCAGAGCCTTTAACAACCGCGCCTCTCGCGGAACTGACGGCAGAGAAACGGCGCCAACGGCTTCATTCAAGCCGGAGCTACAACATTGACTTCTTTGTTTGGAAACAGGCAGTCAGAAGGGACACTCGAGACCGTCAAGAGACGGCGTCACGTCTGCTGACATGAAAGCCCAAACGCTTCTCCCCGCTCGCTGGCGCCGGCAGCCACGCGGCTCGACAGACTGACGTCCCTCCCGTGCGGGGAGGGGCAACGTGCCCCGTGTCCCTGCGTCCTTCCACCGACACCTGCGGCCAGGCCCGACGGACCGGAGGTTTCCGGTGGGGTCTGTCGGGGGAGGACCACGAGCGGGAGCCGGGGCCGGTGGTCCCGGGCTTGGAGACAGCGGTCCCCGAGCTCCGAGTGCAAGGGGAGGCCCGGGCCTGCGGGGGCTGCGGGAGGCGGCTCAGCCCTGCTTTGGCCAAGCCCGGAAGGGACCAGCATCGGGGAACCGCAGTGACACGGCGACTCCCTGGGCGGGGGCTGGCAGCGTCCTCGAGACCCGTCTGCCTTCCCGGGGCGACCAGCACCGCGGGGTTGGACCCAGTCCGTGGGCTACTGTCCGCAAGCAGAAAGGTCCCTGCGAGCTCCCCGCGGGAGGACGGGCCCAACTATCCTCCAGCCAGGAAGGGCTGTTACTGCCCTGCTAGTGCCCCCAACGCCCCCAGCATCCCGTCTCCACGTCGACATTTGAGTAAAAGGAGAAAAAAAGCTTCAGATGAAAAATGCTGCCAGCGAGGCAGATGGGGGCTACTTAACTCTCACAGCACCCCCCCCCCCCCGCCCAAAGGCACACACTCAGCACTGATACTGATATTAATATTAATTTGTCATTAATACTAATGTTTCACTAACCAAGTAGGAGTATTTTGAAATATCCAATTTCTCGGGCGCAAAACCTCGGGTTCCACGGTGAGAAACGTTTTCTAATTATCACTTTCCAGAAAGCAACCAGCAGCGCGGCGAGGGCTGGACTCTCGGACTTTTCTGGAAAACTGGCCAAGGAGGGAAGCTAACTTGGCAGCCGAGCCACCCGCCATCCGCAGGGCACCTGCTGCCGCCCACAGCCAGGCGGGCCTTTCCGGAGGCAGCCTGCGGGGGCAATGCCGTGGCCGGACGCGGCCCCGTGGCAGAGAGCCGGCTTCACAGGGGTGAGGCCCCGGGGGCCTCGGCTCCATCCTGCAACCAGCGCCTGATCACAGTAAGAGTGTCCTGAGAACGCACAGAGCACAGTGGACTCGTCCACCCCAGGGCTGCCCAGTTGCCACGGGGCTGCCACGCGCCTGCCCCCGAGCACGTGCCGTGGACATTCCTACAACGCTGAGGCTGCAGAGCGTCCGGGGCCCTCAGACCTTCCCCCAGAAGCACGGGAGGGACAGGCGTCTCCGGCGAGGTCCACACGGCAGCCACACGGCTGGGTCACAGGGGGAGCGAGGGGTGGGGACGAGATGCCGAGGCCTTAGGCAGAGACCAGAGCGCACGCCTGTGTAGACCAGTTGAGAAAAGCCGGTGCTGAGTCAGAGAGCCTGCTGTGTAGACCGGAGTCGGGAACCAGCCGGTACTGAGTCGGAGAGTCTGCTGTGTAGACCAGAGTCGAGAACAGGCAGTACTGAGCTGAGCGCCTGCGGTGCAGACCAGAGCAGGGACTTGGCTGGTGGGTTTTCACTTCCGTTCCCCTCTGGGGCGAGGAGGGCAAGTCGGCCCCGCTGACTCGGTTTCTCCCCACGGGCCCCACCTGAGTGAGTGGCACCGGTGTTCTCTCCATCCCGGCCGCTCCGTCCTGGCTGCTCTGCGCCGTGCGCGGCTTTCCGGCCGGGGCTCTGCAATTTCACGCGAGGCTGAGATCCAGATGAACTCTGGGCCACAATGCCAACCAGAACAAAGGAGCAATTTGCAGGGAAGGTTCCACTGCTGCCCCGCAGACGCCGCGGGCATCGGGACCCGGCTCTTGGCTCACTGGACGTCCAGGCCCTGCTGACCACGATCCCTGCAGCTGCAGCTTCGTCCTTCCCAGCCCAGCACAACAACCCGAGGCCGGTGTGGGGACAACTCCTGCCCCACCACCAAGGCCCCTGCCCGCTACCCCCGCCAGGCTCTGCGGCCTGGGACCTGGGCCCCTCCCCAAACGACAGGCCCCAGAGCGTCGTGTCCCTTCCTGTGGGACTGGGCTGGGACAGAGCTGCAAAGGACAGGAGGGTCCGAGAAAGGCGCCTCCGTCTCCCTGGCCAGGCCGAGCACCAGAGGGAGGACGTGGCAGGGCCCGTGGGGATGAGGGGGGGGAACAGCCCCCAGGCCTCGAGGCAGCAGATGCCCCGACTCCTGTGCTACACGCTGAAGATGAAGGTGACGCTGTGATGGGAAGGAGGGACCCCCACACTCACTGCTGGGCCAGGGGCTGCCCCACACAGCCGGACCCCAGAGCACAGCCTGGCTAAGGGAACGGGGCCCTGAACCCCAGTGTCCTGGGAGGGCCGGCCACCCAGCAGGCTGTCCAGACACATGCCCGGAAGAAGCCAAGAGAGTCCCTGCAGGTGCGAGCCTGGGGCCAGCGAGGGCCGCGGCCCCCTCCAGCCCAGGGCCTGAGCAGACCCTCCGGACTCTGGTCCGGCCCTCGTCCAGCTCGCGCTTCGTGGCCTCACCCAACCGTGACCCCACAACACTGCATCCGACGTGTGGATGTTGCCAACTTGCAGCACCGTCAAACCCTCCAAATATTGACTCGCCGCACTTGTAAATGACCTAAATCTACTGTAATTAGGACCAGTTAAAAAAAAGAAAAAAGAAAAAATTGGCTTTGCTATCGAAAGGCTCAGGGAGGGTACAGTTTTCACCTGCAGCTCGGACCCAGTCGGGGTCACAGACGCTAAGACCCAGCAGGAAGGGCCGGCCCAGGGGGTCTCCTCCGGCCAGAGGGAGAGGCGGCATGGGCCACGCTGGGACTCAGTTTCCCGCCCACCAGAGCTGCCCCCGACACACAGCTGGCCCCATGGTGAGCAAGGCCTCCAGCCAGCTGCCGACGGAGCTTCTCGAGAGCCGAGGGCGTGGAGGACGGCGGCTGTGACTCGGCTGGGCCTCGTGCCGGGCTGAGCCTCAGCACCAGGCGCCAGCAGCTGCCCCCCTCCCCGACACTGGCCTCAAGGTGTCGCCGGCACACGTGCACGCCTTGTGCTTCTGATACTCTCAGACCCAGCGCCACACGGCACCGAGCAGGGTCCGGCCCAGAGCTGTCATCCTGGGGAGGTCAGGGCCCAGTCATAGCTCGTCCTCCCCCTCGGACCCCCGGCTGGAGGTCTCCGGAAACACGCAGCCCGATCCCTGTGATCTCTGTCCCCACAGTGCCTGCCCTGGGCCATGTTACAGCCTTTCTGCCCAACTGGCCACTCCGGTCAGTGTCCACTTTCTTCTTTCTTCTGTTTGACAGCAACCACAACCACGAGCACCTGTCCGTGCGTCTGGGTCTTAAGATCACAGTTGTGACGCAGGAAGCAGACTCGGCGTTGGCCGCGCCAGGAAATGGGGCCACGAGCCCCCCGGCTGCGCGTCTCAAATGCTGATGGCGGAGTTTTTATGGGCAGTTTCCAGCCTCCGAGTTTTTCATTAGACGGTGAACGGCAAATGACACACTTCTCAAAGTTGCCGCTCCTTGTCTTGGCTAGACCCACACAGATAAGATTCCCACTTTGCTGCCTCCGCCAGCGATTCCATGGCTGGGGACTCTTCATCGCAAAAGAGAAATAGGTTCCGATTCGGCTCGAGATGGGCTCCCGGAAGAGAGAAATCTGCTCGGACTGTATCCAGTCGCTCCGTGTATCGGAATTTAAAGACTGCTGAGTGAGCCAGCTCATGAATCAGAATTTCGGGTCTTCCATCCAAGCAGCACTATGTGTGGTGGGTGATTACCAGGGGGAAAGTTGGGGACCGTTCAGTTTAGGAAACGCCCTGAATGCTGTAAAAATATCAAGCCAACTGCTCTTAGTTCAATTTACTCCCCACCATCCACAGCAGAGGCGTTTGTTCGGGGGCAGGGGACGGGGCACTCTGCGGGAGCTGCTGGCATCCATGTGTGTCGCCGTGAGGGGCTGCAGCTGTCCAGGCTCGGGCCAGACCCTCCCTGCTGCACCCCAGCCCACCAAGGGAGGGAGGGCTGCGGCAGCCCAGGACAGCCCCTCTTGGACCCCAGCTGGATTCTCAGGGGGGACTCCACAAACCGGAGTTCTTCAGGCCAACACCTTTACAGAGGACTTCCGGCCACGGCCATTTCCCCCGGGAAGTGACACCCTGAGCTGTGCTCCTTGGGAGTGACACGGCCTTCCACACGCATCCGTGTGAAAAAAGCACACGGCGGGACTCAAGGCCGGTGGGACCACAGGTGCTCACGGACCACAGGAGAAATAGCGTCCCCCGCAGCGCACGGGGCTCTGTACACGGCTCTTACCACTGTCACTGTCATTCTGGTCCCTTCTCTGTCCCAAGTGCTCTTTGCCCCGACACACGCGTGGGAACATCAGCCGCTGACCGGTCCTCCTGGTCCCTGTTCTTCCCCAGCCTTGGGCATTAGTCTCAGACTGTATTTTAATAACCCACGAGCCTCCAAAGAACAGGAGGAAGAAAGGACATTGTCTGCCTTGGGGCCAAACACTTTTCTAAATTCGGTGAGAGCTCTAAGAAGATGCGAGATGCAAGAAGCTTGATGAGATTTCAGCCCAAGAAGGGACGAGGACCATTACCAGGACATGGAGGCACCGAGGCCTCAGGACCCCTGGCAGAGGGAGGGGCGGTGTGACAGAGGCGCAGGCTCCAGCCCAGACAGCGCAAGGCCCGGGCAGTGGAACGAGACCTCGAGATGGGTGCGAGACGGCTGTGAGACGGCTGTCTTCACATGTTACGCACACGGACCGATCTCTCAGACAGGAGGTTCAAGTGTCTCCCAGCCTGCCCCGCCGCCGCGGGAAGAGGCTCTCAGAGCATCCCCAGGGGACCCCCGAGTCCTCGGTCTGCAGGGGGATACGCACGGGCAGGGTAGGGGGAGGGGGGAGCCGGCAGCAGGGACGCCCCAGCGGATGGCCGGTGGACAGCTCTCGCTCCCCCAGGAACGCTGGACGCCCCCAGCATGTGGCCCGTGTGAAGAGCGCCACACCAGGCCGCTGCAGTTTCCACGGCGACCGTTAGAGCGGGGGAGGGGGGATGGCGGGAGGTCAGCTGTGTGTCCCCGAGCCCACACAGTGGGTGCCTGGCCCTTGGCAGGGTGGCGCCCGCCCAGAAGGCGAAGGAGGCAGGCCACACGCAAGCGTCAAATGCGCCTGACCTCACAAACTCACTCCACTGGACAGGTAGTGTGGGGGCAGGCGCGCGGGGCTGGCCTGCAGCAGGGAAGAGCCAATGGAGGCTCAGAGGGCGGGGGACGGCTGAAATGGCCAGCACCCGGCCATCCACCGGACGGTGCCCTGGAGCCCCTCTCGTCACGGGCTGCTCAAGAGAAAAGGAGCCTGGGCCAGAGACACAGACGCGGGATGGCACTTTCCTCGCAGGAGGCTGACCCAGGTTCCAGCCCCCAAAGCAGATATGGCCCCTGAGCACCGCCAGGAGTGATCCCTGAGCACTGCCAGGAGTGAGTCCTGAGCACTACCAGGAGCGAGCCCTGCACACAGCTGGGTGGGTCCCCAAACGAAAGCTCATCATAGACAATCTGCCCCCTCAGCATATATAGTGGAGGAAGCTATACACCTACAAAAACTCCTGCACACAAGTGCTCGCCAAGCCAAAGCCAGGAACCCCCAGACGCCCAGCGGCTCGCCATGGAAGCTGAGTGCCACCTGGCCACGCCCAGAGGGGACTTCTAAGGGCGTAATCGCAGGGAGTGAGGGAAGGCCTGGGGGCTGGCCGGGGGCCCTGCACACGGAGGGGGTGGAAATGCTCGCTGGCTTGGGGGCCCTTAGGAGGGGAGCTGGGATGTTCTTCGCGCAGGGAGCCTGGCACTGAAGGCCGAGTGAGCCCCAACCCCTGCTCCCGGAGCTCAGTCGGACCCTCCTGCCTCCACCCAAGAAGCCAAGGCTGTCAGTGTGCCAGGGTAAGAGAACATAGAACCTTCCAGAAGAAGCCAAGGCTGTTGGCTGTAGGGTAAGAGAGCACAGAACCTTATGGGATCCGTCTGCAAGGGTGCGGCCAGTGGGTGGAGGAAGATGTTTTTGCCCTTCCCCTCACAGGAAGGTCCAGCCCCATCCCCCAAAGCCGCCACATCCCAGCGACACAGCCCCAGGCTCTGCACCGGGGCCTCCTGCCGCCTCCAACACCGGTAGGGGCTTCGTCCAGGACACTCACCCCCAGAGGAGAACCGGAAACGTTCCAGCCCAGTCTCCTGCAGGCCTGACCTGCCCAAGCGCCCGGTCCACTGTGTGCCTCGCCCCTGGGAACCCCCACCACTGCAGGGGGCTTCAAGGCTCTTTAGAGCGATGACAGCGCCTTCAAGGACACAGCCAGGGACAGCGGCCACGTGTGGAACGGAGCGTAAGAGCGACATGTCTGTGTCAGGAGAGAGAAGCTCTCCAGGGCCGCATCCCCCCCCTCGTCAAGCGAGAGAGACTCCCAGCCCGCAGCCCCCCTGTCAGGTGAGAGACACCCTCCCAGGCCTCAAGGCTCCCTTCTCTCCGCACCCAGGACCCACACGCCCGCATGCCAGGGCGACCGATGGCGATGGTGGTTGGAGTCATTGCAAACTGGGGCTTTACAAACACGAGCTAAAACAGTTCTATCTTCCACTCAGGAAAAGCTTCACCGAGCTTACTTTTTAAAATGTTACGCGTAAATCAAATTACGCATCGAAATCATCCAACTCTGCAATGTCAACCCCTCAGTCACTCTGACCGCTGGGCTGTGTTCGGGCGACTTGGTCATCCTCCCTGGGGACGACATCCTCCCATCCTTAGGAGGTGTCGTCGCTCCCAGACAAACGAGGACTGGCATCCTGTCCATTGCAGGGACGTGAAGTAATATCATAGCGTCATGCGCGGCAGACCCAAGTTTGTGGAATGCCGAAGTGTTCTCTCCTCAGGCAGATGCACCGTCCACGGTGATGACGAAAGAAGCCAGAATCAGAGCAGGAATGACTGTGGCGGGGTGGGGGAGAGGGCGAGGAGGAGACCTGGGAACCCTGAGCACCCCTGCGAGCCGGCTGCACCCAGCCACAAACGGGACACCTGGAGACGGTCTCACAGAGGCCTCGGCCTGTGGGACTGGGACTCGGGGCTTCTGCTTCCCGCCCCACGGGACAGAGCTCCTCAGTCAGCCCTTTAGCATATAGTTTACCTGCTGGAACGAGCACCTTGAAGACAGACCTGAGAGAAGTGACAGGAAGACGATGGTCCTGAGAGAGCTACGGAGAGAGCCAAGACCAAAGGCTCACAGGGGCGCCGAGGGGCTGGGAAGGCCGTCGAGAGAGCCGGGGTGCGGCCTCGCTCTCCTGGGGCCCCCCAGCACTGAGCCGGGAGCCAGGACAGGCGCCTGGAAATGGGCAGGTGTGGGCCCCAAATGAACAAAAACATCAAACTACATCACCGCAAAAGAGACGATGAGATGCTTCCTGAGAGCCTCGTGGAGACGCAAAACAAAAGCAGCTACGCAAAGGTAGAGAGGAACCAACACGTACGACCACAGAATGTGACTTCACAAGGGGACGCGGAAGCCACCATGAAGACAACCGGAAAATAAACGGGCAGACTGAGTACAGATGGCCCAGAACTGCTTTAAATATGAACGCGCTAAATTCTTCAGAGACACAGGTGATGAAATAGGCCCGGAGAACTCCGACTCGACGCTTCCACCGGGAACTCGCTCCAGCCCTAATGCCGCCCACTGACTGACGTGACGGGGACGGGGAAGACTCGGGAAACCCCCTGACATCGACACGGTGCAAGGAAGGGGCTACACAGAGGGACGAAGGTGATCACAGGGAGAGAAAGGAGTTCAGTCCTCGAGATAACAGGCTGTTTGTAAATGTTTATGGAGCCCACACAGGTGTACCTGAATCGAAAAAGCAAATATTAACAGATCCGAGGGACAGCGGGGACAGTCCACAGTACAGGAAGATCAGCGGACTCTAACAGCCTAACTTCAACAATGGATAGACCTTCCAGGCAGAGGATCAAAGAGAGAACACTGGACTGAGAGGGCAGCTACACGCACCGTGAGAGAACAGCCCTGACTGGACTAGAGGGCGTGCTACACCAGCTCAGCACTCTCTCCTCAACGCACACAGACTGGTCATGACAAAGCACATGTGAGTCCAGCGTTCCTCAACCTTTCACCAACCAATGGCCCCCTACCCACCTGGCCTCCCGCCTCCAACCTAGTAACTCCAAACCTCATGCCACAATTCCTTATTTATTCATTTTTTTTAACCTGGGGTTCCCTTGGAATACCCTCAGGGCCCATGGGGGTCGGGGGGCTCATATGGCCCCCATGTGAGAAATGTGCTAGACCACAAAACAAGCCTTAAAAATTTTTAGAGGACTGAAAACAAGCATGTTTTCCGAGCACAATGGTAAGGCACCAGAAACCAATTAAGGAAACGAAAAATTCACAAATAAGTAAAGATTAGCGGTAGGGTGTTTGCCTTGCATGCAGCCGGCCTGGGTGAGCTGGGTTCGATTCCTCCGCCCCTCTCGGAGAGCCCGGCAAGCTACCGAGAGTATCTCGCCCGCACGGCAGAGCCTGGCAAGCTCCCCGTGACGTATTCGATATGCCAGACACAGTAACAACAAAGTCTCCAATGGAGACGTTACTGGGCCCGCTTGAGCAAATCGACGATCAACGGGAGGGCCTTGACTTTACTTACTTTACTCAAACATACTCCTGAACAATCAGTGGGCCAAAAAAAAAAAAAAAACCAAAAGAGAAATCAAAGAATATCTTGAAACAAATGAAAAGACAACAAATCAAATTTATAGGAAGCAATAAGAACAGGAAATTTTTTTTTATAATAATGAATAACTACACTAGGAAAATGGAAGTCAGATAAGCCAGAAAAACAAGAGTAACAAAGATAAACAAATGGCACAGAAAGACAGGAAGGCCAATGAATTTTTGTAAAGGTAACTGAAATAGGGAAGAGGTTAGCTAACCCAAGAAAACTCAGAGTCATCACGATAATACAAGGTACCTGAGACTACAGAAAGACAAATCATCTTAAACCATAAGAAAACGTGACTAGGAACTGGGTCAGCTGAGGATGGAGCCATCCCTGGGAACACCCATCTCCAGGGCCCACAAAAACTCTCAGCAAACTAATAGCCACTACGCGGGCTGACTCAGAAGTAAAAAACTTCCCAAGGAAACTTCCCACTGATGAATTCTAGCAAATATTTTAAGGATACCAACCTTTCTTAACCCGCCGAACGTTGAACCAAGCCAACCGAACAGATAAAAATCAAAGACCTTCAAGCTCAATTTACAAGGTCAGACGAGGATGGTACAAATCAATATCTCTGATGATTGGAGACACAAAAGCCCTCACAATAGTTGCAAGCCAAATCCAACATGTACTTAAAAGGAAAATATTTGTTGGAGAAATTAAAAGAGGGTTCAGCATCTACTGTAATGTGTATTAAACTAAAGGACACACTATGACAATCTTGCTTGATACAAGAAAAAGTTTGATAAAATCCAACACCCCCTTACATAAAAACCTCTCAGTGAAGGGGCACAGAGGTGACACCCCTGACACAACAAGAACACACGTGTCATATGTGAGAAGCCTGTAGTGCCCATCATATCTTCAGGACAAAATTAGACAATCTGCTTCCACCACTTTTATTCAACATAAAAAGCACAGTACAAGAAGTCAGGGCCAGAGCAAGGGCATTTAAATCAGAAAAAAGTAAAATGTCCGTGGAGGTAGAAGATTATTATGTGTAGAAAGCCCTACAGAGTCCCTAAAATGCTAGAATAATATGGTCAAGTTGCAAGATAAAAATATTCAAAATTAAGAAAAGAATCCCATTTACAACAGTTCAGAAGGAGTAAACTAGCTAGGAAGATGTTTACCCAAGGCAGAGAAAAGACCAGAGCAATGGAAACTTGAGGGCATTGATAAAAAATGACACAAGAAAATAAAAAGGCGTTTTGTTCAGAGATTGAAGGAGCCAATATTCATTATTAAAATGCTAATAGAAGCAAAAATCCCTAAAAAAAATCTAATGGTAATTTTTATAGAAATACAATCGTAAAATTGGTATAGAACCAGGAAAGACTCCAAAGAGCCAACTCAATCCCACCAACTCAATCTCAGGCAGACTGGGGCTGGGGGCATCAGATCTGGCTTTTGATTTTTCTTCGTTTTAATTTTAAAATATTTTAAATTTTGTCACAACGAAATATAGTTACACAGTTATTCACGACTGGGTTTCAGTTACGTAATGCCCAATATCCATCCCTTCACCAGGGCACATTTCCCACCACCAAAGTCTCCAGCGTCCCTCTCATACCCCCATCTGCCTGCCTCTCTGGCAAGTACTTCTCTATCTCTGTCTCTCCCCCCCACCTCCTACCCCCCACTTTGGGCATTATAGCTTGTAACACAGATACTGAAAGGTTTTTTTTTTTTTAATTTAGTGAAACACCATGAGGTACAGTTGTAGACTTACAAATCTTTGTGCTTGGATTTCAATCATACAATGATCAAATGATCAAATACCCATCCCAGTATCCCTCCCACCCACCATCCCTCCTATCCCACCCTGCCTCTGTAGCAGGGCATTCCCTTTTGTTCTCTTTCTCCTTTTGGGTGTTGTGGTTTGCAAAAGAGGCACTGAGTGGCATATAGACATTTCAGGTTTATAGTCTACCTGGAATGTTGTTTTTGTCCAGAGTGATCTATTTTAACTATTACTGTCATGCTGTCCCTTCTCTCTCCTAACTTCCCATTGCCCCCAACACACTAGTGACAAGCTTCCACCCACTGACCAGACCCCTGGCCCCTGGTTTTCCTGGCCTAGGATATATTGGCTCATAACATTTTTTTATACCCCACGAATGAGTGCCGTCATTCCATGTCTGCCCCGCTCCCTTCTGACTCATTTCACTCAGCCTGATGCTCTCCCCGACCATCCATATATAACAGCGAATTTCATGACTTCATTTTTTCCTGGCAGCTGCAGAGTATTCCACTGTGCAGATGTGCCATAGTTTCTTTACCCAGTTGTCTGTTCTCGGGCACTCGGGTGGTTTCCAGATTCTGGCTATTGCGAACAGTGCTGCAGTGAACACAGGAGTGCAGATGGCGTCTCTGCTGTTTTTACACCCCTGGGGTATGTTCCCTGAAGTGGCATTGCTGCGTCAAATTGAAGCTGAAGTTCTAGTTTTCTGAGGAACGTCCATATCGTTTTCCAGAAAGGCGGACCAGGCGGCATTCCCACCAGCAAGGAACGGGAGGCCCTTTCTCCCCACATCCGCACCAGCACTGGTTGCCCTTGTTCTTTTGGATGTGTGCCAGTCTCTGTGGTGTGAGAGGACATCTCATAGTTGTTCTGATTCGCATCTCCCTGATGATTAGTGATGTAGAGCACTTTTTCATGTGCCTTTTGACCATCTGAATTTCTTCTCTGAGCAAGTTTCTGCTGGTTTCTTCTCCCCCTTTTTTGATGGTGTTGGATGTTTTATTCTTGTGAATTTCTACCAGGGCCATACCTATCTTTGACATCAACCCCTTATCAGATGGGTATTGGGTAAACAATTTTTTCCATTCCATGATAGCACAGCGGTAGGGCGTTTGCCTTGCACGCAGCCAACATGGCCGACCCGAGTTCGATTCCTCCGCCCCTCTCGGAGAGCCCGGCAAGCTACCGAGAATATCTTGCCCACGTGGCTGAGCCTGGCAAGCTCCCCGTGATGTATTCGATATGCCAAACACAGTAACTAGTCTCACGATGGAGACGTTACTGAGCCCGCTTGGGCTGTCTTTGTATCCTGGTCACTGTTTCTTTTCAGATGCAGAAGTTTCTTAGTTTAATGTAGGCCCACTTGCTTATCTCCGCTTCCACTTGCTCGGTCAGTGTTGCTCCAACTTTGAAGATGCCTTCGGCTTCAATATCATGGAGGGTTTTGCCTATGTTTTCCTCCATGTACCTTGTGGATTCGGGTCTGATGTTGAGGTCTCTAATCCACTTTATCTGACTTTTGCGCATGGAGTTAGATGGAGGTCTTGAGTTCAAGTTTTTCCCATGCAGCTGTCCAGTTTTGCAGCACCCCTTGTGGAAGAGGCTTTCCTTGCTCCACTTCAAATTTCTTGCTCCTTTACCAAAGACTAAATGATCGTGCATTTGAGGATCCGTGTCAGGATACTCGACACTATTCCACTGATCTGTCTTCAGTCCACCCACACGCTGTTTCAATTACTACTTCTTTCTAGTACAGTCTGAAGTTGGGGAAGGTGATACCTCCCGTCTTCTGGATCCAAGGACTGCTTTCACTATTCGTGGGGTTTATTGTTCCATATGAATTTCAGGAGTATTTTGTCTATGTCTTTGAAAAATGTCATGGGTATCCTTATAAGGACTGCGCTGAACTGTATAGTTCTTTGGAAAGTATTGCCATTTTGAAAATCTAAGTGTCTTGATCCACAAGCAGGGGATGTGACTGTTTCCTTGCATTCTTTTATTTCTTTTCTTTTTGGGGGGAGGTCACACCCAGCGATGCTCAGGGGTTACTCCTCGCTTTGCACTCAGGAATTACTCCTGGCGGTGCTTGGGGGAACCATATGGGATGCTGGGAATCGAACCCGGGTCGGCTGCATGCAAGGCAAATGCCCTACCTACTGTGCTACTGCTTCAGCCCCCATTCTTTTATTTCTTGAAGTGCCATTTTGTAGGGGTTTTTTCTTTTTTTTTTTTTTTATGTTTTTGGGTCACACCTGGTGATGCACAGGGGTTACTCCTGGCTCTGCACTCAGGAATTACTCCTGGCAGTGTTTGGGGGACCATATGGGATGCTGGGAATTGAACCCGGGTCATCTGCATGCAAGGCAAATGCCCTGTCCACTGTACTATTGCTCCAGCCCCCGTAGTTTTCTTTGTGTAAGTCCTTCACCTCTTTAGTTAGGTTGATTTCGAGGTACTTGATTTTTTGAGGCACAATTGTGAACGAGATTGTTTTTCTAATCTCTCTCTTTTTTCACTTCCATATGCAAAAGCCAGACTTTGGGGTACTGATTTTGCAACCTGCCACTTTACTATACAAATCTATTGTTTCTAGGAGCTTTTTGGTAGAGTCTTAAGGATTCTCCAAGTATACTATCATGTCATCTGCAAAGAGTGAGAGCCTGACTTCTTCCTTTCCTGCCCAGATGCCCTTGACTGCCTTTTTTCTTGTCTAACTGCTTGGGCAAGTGCTTCTAGTACTGTACTGAACAGAACTGGTGAGAGTGGGATTTGCCTGATCTTAGAGGAAAGGCTTTTAGTTTCTCCCCACTGAGGATAATGCTTGCTGTGCGCTTGTGGTAGATGGCTTTGACTATACTGAGGACAATTCCTTCATCCCCATTTTGTTGGGAGTTTTTATCATGAATAGGTGCTGAATCCTGTTAAATGTTTTCACTGCACCTACTAATATGATCACATGGTTTTTATTTTTCTTTTATTGATATGATGGATTATGTTGACTGGCTTGTGAATGTTAAACCATCCTTGCATACCAGGATGAATCCGGATGACTTAGTCATGGTGTACGATCTTTTTGAAGAGTTGTTAGATTCTATTTGCTAGAATTTTGCTGAGGAACTTTGTATCTATATTTATCAGGGATACCAGCCTGTAATTCTCTTTTTTTGTGGTCATACCTCCTGATTTCAAACCATATCACAAAGCAGCAGTAATCAAAATCAAACGAGATGGGCACAAGTACGGAACTGAGAGTCCAGTAATAAATATGGACTCCCCCCCCAACCATTTATCCACAAAGGAACCCAGAACATAAAACAGGGGAAGGCTGGTGTCTTCAGTAAATGCTGGTTAAAGTCATGTGCAAAGGAAGAAAACCAAGTTCCCCTCACAACACACACCAAAATAACTCGACAGGAATTGGACTTGAAGGAATCCCTGAGCTGTGACTGAGGGAGGTTCCTCAACACTGCTTTCTCCAATGTTTCGTTGCTATCGGGGATGCTCCCACATTGCTCTGGGAGTCTAGGGCCTACAGCTTGACCTGGCAGTGTTTGGGGGTCCACACTGCTGGGGACAGATGCCCTGGCCTCATGCAGGCAGGCATGAGCTCTACCCCTCTGGCTATTTCTCTAGGCTCTGGCAGTGGCTCAGGATCATTGCTAAGCCCTGGCTCGGAGGAGTGGGGACTGTCCTGTGGCGGGCAGACAAGACAGAATGCCAGGCAGCTGCTCTGCCAACAAGTCCTGGGGGTGCTCACGGTAACAGGTGGGTCAGAAGAAGGGGGAATGCCGGCTCAGCTCAGTCCCCTGCAGTCTGTGGAGTGGCTAGAGCTGATGGTAGAGGCGCAAAGATCCCCCCCCCCCCCCCGCCAACCCAGCAGAGAGGGGGCAGAAGTACAGGTGTGTGGGGGTGTTGGGGCCGGGAAAGCAAAATACCCAAACCACAGAGTCAACACCACGGACAGCAGGAGATCTGAGCCACAACAAGCAAACTTCAAACTGTGTCTACCAGGCTGTGGGGTGAAGTTGTGTGTGTGTGTGTGTGTGTGGCAGTCAGTGGGAGGGAGCGTGGAGACAACAGTGGTGGGATTAATTATGAACCTTGTATACCTGAAACTCAACCATAACAATTTTATGAATCATGATGCCGTTATAAAACTTTTTAAAAAGGCAACAAAAACATTAAATAGTCCATCAAGATAAAATATTTCTGCATAGCAAGCAAAAAAAATTAAATTAAACAACCCGCAGAATGGGAGAAAATACCTACAAAGCACCTTCAATCGAGGGTCAACATCCAAAACGTAGAAGGTACTCACTGAACTTAGGAGCAAGATAAAAACCACCCAGGTAACTCGGCTTGAAAACTGAAAAAATTAAAATACCTGTTTCGATTTTTTTTGCCCAAGGCACCTTAAAAGTGGCCAAGAAGGACATGCTGGCCAATATAATCACGAGAAAATGCAAATGGTACCAGAGTGAGGTACCCGTGCTGAGCCCACGGATTAGCAAAAGGGCTCATGCGTGGGGGGTGGGGGGGAGTGGGTGTCGGGGGGTCGGGGGGAGTGGGTGTTAGCTCAGTGGCCAAAGCACCTGGCCGGCACCAAGCTGGGCCTCCAGGTCCCTGCAGGCACTGGGCTGTCTGGGCACTTCTCACTGGGAGCCCTGGAGCTGCAGCGTGGGACCTCTGAGCTCCCGCAGGTCTGAGTGTGGCATCCCACAGCCAGGGTCCAACCACACACAGCAACACAACAGACAAGAACAGAGGAAGAGAACAGAGGAACAGACAAGAGCCTCAGAGGAAGCCACGGCCACGGCGGGAGCACGCAGACAGGAGGCAGGTCTGAGCCGCTCACCTCTGCCCACACAGTAGGACTGAAACGTTCTGGTGGGTCATTAACGTGGCCAGCGGACCCTCCTGAGCTGCGCATCTACCAAAGCACACGCAGCTTAAACGCCCTCGAAGGTCATCGATTACACCTCAACGGAGCAGGGAAAGTGTTGGGAAAGTTTCCCGAAAGTGAAAACGACGACAGATTCCCAGGCGACTCACAGACCAGAGACGTCAATGCAAATGAGATTTTACACACACATGCACATGTGTGCATGCACACACGCACACAACACATACGCATACGTGCATGCACATACATACACATACACATGCACACACATACACACATGCCTGCAAGCACACACACACACACACACACACACACACACACACATCTTTGAAGTGGTGCTGTCCCAGAGGCCAAGCTGCCGCAGGCCCGCTCAGGCTATTTTAGCAGCTGAAATGCCCCGACGTGAGTGCTGGGATGGCTGGAAGCAACAACCTCACCTGGGCGGTGCCCCAGGTACCGATTCAGCAATCCCTGAGCTGTGGGGGCTGCTGCATGCAGCTGACGGTCACAGTTCACGTGGCCCTGGGTGCTCCGCTCGGAAGGAGGTGAGACATGATTGAATAACAGTGGAGAAAGGACAGAGATGCCCTCCCGGGCCTCATTGGGACGGCGTTCCAGTTTTTCGCCGTTCGGTGTGATGCCGGCTGTTTGCTGTGAATGGCTGTCACTGTCTTAAGCAATCCTGAGGCGGCCTGTAATTTCTCACCCCTCATTCCTGGGTTTTAGTCATGAATGGATGCAGAACCTTCACAGGAGATTTCCCCGCATCCCGCAGTGGACCGGGTGAGCCACCTTTCCTTCTGCTGGCGTGGCACGTAGCCTGACTGAATGTCAGAACTGTCCTCCGCAGCCTGTCCGGATGGCACCTGGCCACGGCTGACCCTGATCCACGGGTCACGTTCATTAAACGTCTGTTGGGGTTCGGTACATCATGCTCAACTGGGGTACGGGCCTCGAAACTTCCTTTTAATAAAGCCCCGTCTACTGTAGGGGTTAGGACAGGGTCAGCTTCACAGAAGCCATCGGGGAGGGTGACTATTTCTTCAGCATTTTGGAGGAACTTGGAGGTTTGTACAACTCACCAGTGAACCTGTCTGGGCCCAGGCTTTTGCTCTTGGGAAAGACATGTTTGTTTGTTCTTTGGGGGGTGGGGGTGGGGGGATGCGGGCATCCTGTCGGGCAATGCTCAGGGGCTCCTCCCATCTCTGCACTCAGGACTCCACTCCTGAGGTACTCGGGCCTGCCAAGTGGGATGCCCCGGGTCAAACACATGCAAGGCAAACGCCCTCCCGCTGCGCTTTTGCTCTGGCTCTTGGGGAAGACTTTTAGCCATCGTTTCGATTTCCTCACTCAGGATGGGTCTGTCGAGGGTTTCCACTCCCTCTGCGCTCAGCCTGAGAGGCGGTGTGTGGCTCCAAGAATCCACTCACTCTGCTTCTGCTTTGTGGCACAGAACTGTTCATAGCAACTTCTCATGCTCTTCCGTAACCCTGAGGTCGCTTGTGATTTCTCACTCATCTCTGATCATCATTTGGGTTTTCTGTCTTTTCTTCCCTGTTGTCTAGCCGAGGATCTGTGAACCCCCTCAGGTCCTTCAAGACGCCAGCCCTGCTCTCGCACGCCCTCCCTACTGTTTTCTTGATTTCTGGATCACTGACTTCCGCTCTGCTTTTCATATTTACTTCCTTCTACTTACTTTGAAATCCATCTGCTGTTCTCTCTTTTTCTCGTTTCTCAAGCAGTGAGTTCGGGCGGTTTAGTTGAGCTTTCTTTCTGTTCCCCAAAACAGGCCAGTTTGTTACGGACTCTGCCCTCAGACTTCTGCTGTGCCCCCACTGGCGCTGAGAGTTCGTCTTCATTCTCGTTCATTTGGAGGAATTCCTTATCTCTTCTTTCATTTCCTCTTGGACTTCCTCAATGGCCGCACAGCAGGACGTTGTTCAGTCCCCCAATGTTGGGCTTTCCCCTTTCTGGTTCAGTTCTGTCTTCCTGGCACTGTGGCATCTGAGGAGATACCACAGGGTACCAGGGTCTCCGAGGCGACAGCTGGCAGGAGGTCTCCCCTGAGGCTTCATGGCACTCAGACTGCCCGAACACATGAGCTGGCGAATGCTCCATGCGCACTCGAGAACTCTGCGTGCTCAGCTTGGGGGACTCCAACACACCCCTCTCCATCCCAGTTCTTCCAGCTCCTCTTTTCTGGTTCTATTTCCTTCCTGAAGTTCTGGTCAATGAAGAGGGAAGGTGGGGGGCGGTGAGGAGGCCGACGGGGAAACAGCACATTATCACTTATTACCAGGAAAATGCCGATCAAAGCAACAAGGCCATTGGGTCTCGCTGCGGTGAGAGGCGTCCGTCAGAAAGATGCAAGGACGAGTGAGCAGGGAGGTGGGATGGGGGCCCCGAGTCACCGCTGATGGCACGGTCTCCGCGGGAAAAGGAATCTCTCAAAGGCAGACTGAACTTCCGGAAGGCCCGGTGACTCCACCGGGGGTCCTCTCCTCCCCCAGACAGGAGCGCTGGTTCTGAGGCAAATGCCTCTGTCCTTCCAGCCCTCGGCGACAGCTGGGCAGGGACAAGCCCAACCACCCAGTGACAGGCACAGGATGGGGGGCCCAAGGCACACGCACACAGATGAGGGCCCAGGGACATGAGACGACGCAGCCCACGGTGACCTGCTGGGCTGAGGGGCCACGCCTGTGAGTCAGAAGGAGAAGGACAGAGACTGGGGGCCTCGGGCATCCGTGGCCCACGGAAAGGAGACAGGGCAGCTCCAGAGTCCAGTGAAGACAAACCCTTGGCCGGCCACGGGCTTCCAAACATTTTACCAAGAGGTGCTCTGTGTGTGTGCGCGTGTGTGCATGTGTGCGTGCGTGTGTGTGCACATGTGTGTGCATGTATGTGTGTGTGGGCATACGTGTGTGTGTGTGCGCATGTGTGTGCGTGTGAGCAGTGGCAGGATGAAGACCTGAGCTAGACATGACATGAAGATACTGGTGAGGATACTGGTAGTGGCATGGGTGGCTGTGCCTGGATGTCAACATGACAGTAAACACGTTACTTCGACTGCGTGACAACAGTAGCGAACGCCAGGCTAGGAGGGGAAAGGTCTTCCGTCTCCTTTAAGACAGCTCAGAATTGCAAACGACAGAAAAATTCAATTTTCAAAATGAAGACATTCATCTAAGAACCAAGGAAAATATTCCTAATCATCCAGTATCTTAAAATAATTATTGTAAAAACTAAGACATAAACTAATTTCCCAGTGACTTTAAGATTTTCATATGCTAGATACTGCAAACGTACATACAGTTTAAGACCAACTGCAACAGCCGGCAGGCGTGTAACACACGTGTAGGCAAAAACCTGCATAACTAAGACCCATTACCCAAAAGGAGAGAGAGAACAAAAGGGAATACCCTGCCACAGAGGCAGAGTGGGATGGGGGGATGGGAGGCAGGGTAGGAGGGATACTGGGACCCGTGGTGGTGGAAAATGGGCACTGGTGGAGGGATGGGTGTTTGATCATTGTACAATTGAAACCCAAGCACAAAAATCTGTAAAACTACAACGGTACCTCATGGTATTTCACTAACAAAAATTTTAAAAAAATGTAAATGATGGAGAATGGGCACTGGTGGAGGGATGGGTACTGGATCATTGTATAACTGAAACCCAAGCACAAAAATGTGTAAGTCTACAACTGTACCTCATGGTGTTTCACTAACAAAAATTTTAAAAAAAATTCTGCTGAAGGATTTGACTGGAAGAGAAGCTGGGTTCCTACCAAATTCCTTTACCAGATACATCACTCTTCGAATGAAAGATTAAAATGTGGCACAAACACTGGGAAAAGTGATGAAATAAGCCCAAGAAACCTCACGGGAAGCGGTGTGGCCATCCCTGCCCAGGCAAACCATCACTGTCCCGGTCAAGGGTGGGCCTGTAGCGAGCGTCCCGTGCACAGAGGCCGCGGGAGAGGAGAGACCGGGGGTGGGGGGGGGCTGGGCTGGGCTCTGCGGACCCTCACATCAGGAGCGGTGGGGGACAAAGAAGACCACCTCCCAGCTGCCCTGCCAACCCCAAATCATTCCAAAGTGGGCTTGAAAAGATCCAGCTAAAAGAGCTCCTGAAAAAACACCTTTCCAGACAGAATGGAAATAGATGGATCATGTGTGAGAGGGTCTTCCAAGTCAGTGAGACGCAGCAGGAGGGGACAGAAGGGCGCGTTTCACTCAGGACCCCGAAATGGGGTCAGACGGTAGCCTGAACCCCGAGCCGGCTCCCGGGAGTGGGCTGATGCTCGCACGCTGGGACTGGGCGCAACGCGGGCGCCCCAACCCGAGGGCCGCAGAGGAACCCCACGAAGCCGTGGGCGCAAGATCCCACCAGAGCCAGGCCCTGGAGAGGCTGGCAGGCGGCTGGAACCCGCGGGCTTGTGACTTCTCCGGGACGCTGTTCCAGGTCATTTTCCACGGGACCGAGATTCAGTCCAGCCGCCACACAAGAGCCCGACACCTCCAGCGTGGAGATTGTGACGCAGCTCCAGCCTGAGGGTTGCTCCCGGAGGGAGACCAGCCCCGGCCCACGAGGCCGACAGCGCCGAACCGGGCTCTGCCACGAGCCACCTGGCGTCTATTCGGCTCCACAAAGCCCCCCTCTGTGGAAAACCACCTTACTGCGCTGACTGTAGGTTTTCTATGACCGAGTTTCATGGAAATCAACTCGAAGTTCATTTTACCCCGAATCACGCCCAACATTTTAGTTTTCACAAGGCACAGCCAAGCGCTACCTGGGCGCTCAGGGGAAGCCCTTTCCCAGGAACTCCCGGCTGGTGAGTGCGGGTGGGGCCGCTGGCCCACCCCAGATGCGCTTCCTGCAGGGAGACCGGAGCTTAATTACGCCCCCGGCCGGGTCAGGGCATTCGTCTGCTCGATGTTCCTCGGGGCCCCACGTGGGCATAATCAATTAAAAGGCCCCATGAGTTGGTGAATGAAAAAACCCCAAACAAGGGCCCTTCCTGCTGCTCCCGAGGCTTCTGCATGCATTAAGAGGTTAATTTATATTTTGTTCTGATGCCCGCGTGCAGAGTCACATTGATATCAGATATTCATAGCTTACTTTGATGACTGATATCAATTCCTCTTCATAATATGACCAGCAAATAAAACACACGCGGTTCTAATATAAAGAAACAACATGTGACAAGGTTCCCTAAAACATTTCTATTCTGGACCTCACAAGCTAAATTGCTTTTGCTGGCCCGTCCACCTCTCAGCATGGCTGACAGACAAATTGATCGAAGCATTGGGAAATAATATGCTTGCAAAATTTCTCTGGCTGACTTTTCAGTCTTTTGAATTTTTCATACGAGGACAAAATGAAAGATTGCCTCCTTGATTTTTCCTCCATTATGCGGCCCCGTCTTGTGTAGTACAGGAACGTACAATGCTTCAAACAGCAGCGGCGCGTTGTAAACAGAATGTGTACCATTTTTCATGAAACGCCCCAGCCGTGTGGAGTTAAGAGCGGGCGGGCACCGGCCCTGCAGATCATGTTGTTCAATTATAATGAATTCATACCCTGCAAGTCGCCCGAGGGCCCCTCATTAGGCCGGCCCGGTGGCCGGGTGCCCGGATCACGGGCGGGAGGAGGCCGGGCCACTGATCAGCCCTGGTGACACGTCACTCCCTCCCGGGTCCCGACGACGACGACATGCCCTTCCCGCCGCAGACCCGGGGCCTCTGAGCAGGACCGCGGGGCAGGAGGCGGGCGAGGAGTCCGACCCACCCGTCTCAGGCACTGAGAGGGCGGCGGGCAAGAAGGCTCCAGTCCGGCCTGGCCGCCGGGACAGGACGCGGGAGTCCACTCGCACCCATCCCTACCTCCACGTCCAGTTCGGCAGACACTGCGGGCCCTCAGGCACTTATAGAATTTTTAAATTAATGTTGGTCGTACTATAGAACAGGCCAAGTTCTCATACATTTAAATTTACTCCTCATGAAAATTCTTATTAACGGAATTGTTTCCCTCAATACTCACAGGTCAAGAATCGATGAACAGTCCATTTTTTTTTCAGTCAAAATTAAACAAATCATAAAAAATGGCATCATTTCCAGCATTGCAGATTAGATTTAGGGGGTAATATCTGCCAGATATGAAAAACAGGACTCATTAGGTCGTGCTGGAGTAATTGTCACACGGCCCGTCGGTCCCACTTCTTGCTGCGGCTCGCGCTGGACGCGGCTGGGATGGTACATGCTGGGCACGGGGCAGGGGCAGCAGGTGGAGGCTCTGCCAGGCCCGGCCAGCCCGGGTTTCAGACAAGGAGCAGCGGCCTCGGAACTGGCCCTGGTGGCGGGCGGACATGGGCATGGGGAGCCGCGATACCCAAGACGCGGGCAGGTCTGATGGGAGAGAGAGCGGGAGGGTGGGAGCCTCTCTGAGAAGGTGCCACCCGCACCTCGCGGGCGGAGGGCAGTGGGCAAGGTCCCTGTCCTGGCCTTTCAGAGCCACGCGCACAGGGGTCCTGCCGCGACATCCCGGCCCGAGAAGGGTGGCTCCCACCACGGCTGGGCGGGACCGCAAGGGGACAGACCCACGGCCCTCAGCAGGGCACCCATGGCGCATCAGCAGGGCACCTGCCACCCATTCCTGCAGAGTAGCCACGGGGCAGCTGGTCACTCACTCAGAGCCCGGGAAGATGGAGAGGCCCCGGGCACCAGCAGGCAGTGGAGAAGGAGGCTCTTGGGGACTCAGCACAGGGGCAGCCTCAGGGCCCAGGATAGAGACGCCCTCAGGACTCGGTCTCCATCTGGGACAAGTACTGTGGCTCCTCGGTAGCTGAGTGACACTAACTCTGGTGACAAGCACCACGACCACCTGGGCAGCCACGCGACAGCCACCCCACAGTTGCCACCACACAGGGCTGTGAGGGAGCCCTAGGGGCCGGGGCGGGAGCCCGGAGCCTGTGCGGGAGCAGGGGTCAAAGCCAGCGGGAGTGGGTGTGGGTCTGGCCCTGGCCTGGAGATGAACAGGCCAGGGCAGCCAAGTCGGGTGGATATATGCTGCTCGGGGATTGGGGGGCGGAAGCCTTGGTTCCAGGGGGGCTGATGAAGGCACAGCGGCGAGGGGGGCCCCCGGCCCAGCCTCTCGGGAGCCCCCAGGGCCAAGCCTCACCCCAGCCCTTCCCATGGTCTCATGCCTACCATGCACTGGCAAGAATCCTCCTTAGCGCCCACCATAACCGACCCCCCAGGGAAATTTCTAGAATATCATCTAAGCATTGCCAGGGCTTACTCTTGGGTTAGTGCTTGGGGATCATCCCTCACGGCACTCGGAGGAGCCTGGTGATACCAGGAAGGGAATCCAGGTCAGCCGCAAGCCAGGCCAGGCCCTAACCCGGCCTCTCGCGACCTCCATACAAGTAGGCCTTTCTGGAGAACGACGGCATCGACCTTTGGAGGGGCCTCTGCCCTGGGCCCCTCGGCGGGAGGGTCCTGACGCCCGCCCGGGCCTCCGGGGAGAGGCGCCGGGGCAGTCCCAGCGGGGCCCAGGCGCCCCCCGCCCGCCCGGCCTCTGCTCTCAGCAGCCGCACCGGGCTGGAGCCGAGGCGGCCGAGTGCTCGCTGGATTTAATATGCCTGGAAGTGCAAGGCTGCTAATATCCGGGCGCGCGCAGCCGCCCAACTTAGGAGTGACAAACCGGGAGCACCCCGGCAACGGGCTTCCATATCTCTGAATTGGTATTTCAATGACAGATGTTTGTTGCAGCAAAAACCTCTGTCAGAACAAAATTAGGTGATCTATCATTTTAAGATATGGTCTTCATATACTGTTTACTCGGAGATATCACTTGCCTCAAGCCAATTTTGACCAAGAACATTTTGTGATATGGAAGTGATTTGTATATCATCATTTTTGTGATAAATGTAGCTCTTGAACACAAAATAACCCACCATTCCACAGTCTTACAGTTAAAACCCCGGCACCAGTAAATCTGCACTGGGGCTTTATTACTACTAAGACACTCGATCCACACGGCGCGCAATTCTTCTCCCCCCTTGGATGAGGTTGCCACTTGTCTGCCTTCACGCGGGGCCTCGGAATTCGATCCACTTTGGGGGGTGGCCCGTCCAAGTCTTCTCGGGGACGTGGTGCCTCGTGGGGGGGGAGGGCGCCAAGCACTGTGGGTGCCCCGCCGGGGGCAGAGGCCCGGGTCCCTCAGAACAGAGCCGACGGCGACACCCCCAGGCCTGTGACGGGCACACGGGGCCGGGAGGCAGCGGGAGGTGGGGGACACACGCGGACAGACAAGGGACGGGCAGAGAGGGCCAGGTGAGGACGGGCGTGTAGAAGCCACCGACACGCAGACTCCACCCCAAGGGCCGACACGCGGGGCTGCCGGGACTCGGCACAGATGGGCAAACGGAGAGTGACCCGCACTATACTGACTGCGCTGACCCACACCCGGGAGTGACCCTCCTATAACCGCCCACACTGACCCACGAGCAGAAGTGACCCTCCTATACCAACCACGCTGACCCACGCCTGGGAGTGACCCCCACTATATCAACCACGCTGACCGATGCCTGGGAGAATGATCCCCACTATAACCGACTGCACTGAACCACTCCTGGGAGTGACCCCTCTGATGACCCCCCACTATAACTGACCATGCTGACCCCACTCCCAGGTTAAAACCTAAGGCACTGCCCGCAGTCCAGGAGAATGATCCCAGTCAGAACCAACCGGGCCGACTCCATCCTCAGTCCTGGTCACGGGACACACTCCATCCCCACGGTCACGGGATGTGCTCCATCCCCAGTCATGGGACACGCTCCATTCCTAGTCATGGGACACACTCCGTCCCCAGTCACGGGACACACTCCATCCCCACGGTCACGGGACATGCTCCATCCCAGTCACAGGATATGCTCTGTCGGAGTCCCGCCGTGCCCGGCTGCTGGTGTGCATGTCTGGGAAGGTGGGGACTGTGCAGGGCCGTGTCAGCAGGCGGCTGCGGAGGCTGCGGGAGACAAGCACGGGACACACAGGGCAGCAAACACTGAGACCGGATGAGACGGTCAGGGCAGACGGGGAGAAGCAGACTGGGCCAGGCCGGAGCTGCGGTGAACAGTGCTGGGGTGGCCACAGACCCCAAAGGGACCCCAAAGGCTGGCCCCTGCTGCAGAACCGTCACCGCCATCCCGGTCACCTCTGCGTGGACGCCAGGAGGCGGGTGAGCGGCCGGAGCCTGGCCTTGCCCGTCCCCTCAGGCTGGGCAGGCTCTTTGCCCACAGCCCGGCCTGATCACATCCCGGTGGCCCCTGCAGCAGGGACCCCCGTCACCGCTTCCTGCTGGGGTCTGGATCCGACAGGACAGGGGTGTGGGGCGCGTCCCCGCTGGGTGCTCCCAGACCAGGAGCCGTGCTGGGGTGACCTGCCCTGGGGGACACCGGGCACCCCCACGGGGCACCCCCTCCCCAAGAAAGCCCTCGCTGGTGCCCCGTGACCCCGGGGTCTCTCCTGGAGGAGGACTGTGAGTCTCCTGGACATTCACCGAGTCGGGGGCGGCCTTGGGACCCCAACGCCGGCACCGGTGCAGGCGGCCAGCCAGAGACCAAGCCCAATGCAGGGCAGGAAGGGACAACGCCACACGGGGAGAAGCCTGGTGTCCACCCTCACCACGGGGCCAGCAGTGAGACGGGTCGGCTCAGGGCGCCGCCCTCCCTGTTGCCACCCCTCCCGCCGTCTGCAGCCAGCACTGACTCTATGAGGTGGCTGAGCCGGACGAGGGGCTGCAGCAGGCGGGCAGAGACGCTGAAGGGCTGAGCTGGTCCCCAGAGGGCTGCTGGCCAGTCCCCGAGCCAGCTCTGACCTGCGGGCCCTCCGGTCTTGGCCACATCAGGTCCAGCCGGGCGCAGGGCACTCGGCCTCCTGCAGAGCTTCGAGACCCACATGAGGCTCTCCAGGACCCTCGGGGCTGACCTGTGCATCCCTCCTCCGCCCATCCGTTCGCCAGGCTCTGCGCCCAGCCCACCCGCCTGGCACACGCTGTAATTAGAAGCACGTCTGAGCATGCGAGAAATCACAGGCGAGTGTAACGACTTCTAAATTTCAATATTTTACATTGGTTTCCAATATATTCTCGCCGCCACACGACGCGGCCGCTGACGCACGCGGCGGTGTATTCATCACCCGGCAAGACGTATGGCCCCGCGCGCCGGGTGCCCAGGTCCGCGGGCCGCCGTCACGTTTTCCTAACACGCCCTCCACAGATCACTCAAAGTGAGGCTTTCACGGCCTTGTAGATCAGCGCGGAGGGGAGGCGGCACCTTTCACTATTTCTTCACTGTCTTCTACCTGTCACGAGCTCAAGGTACCTGTAATTCTTTAAACCCGCGAACAAGGAACCGGCGCCACGTGGCGTGGTGGGCTGGTTACGGCTGCCTGCAAGGCCGCTGCCGCCTCCACGGAGCCGGGCACTGCTCACTCGCTCGTGGGGATGTGCTCCCGGGCGCTCAAAGGGCCTCGTTCCCAGGTGGGGCCTGGCCAGCTCCCAGAGGGGAAGCCCTGGAGGGCGTGGAGAAGGACCCCCCGCTGGAGAAGGACCCCCAGGCAAGTGGTCACAGGGCCCTGGGATGTGGGCTGAGGGCGGCAGGGGGCGCAGTGGAAGTTGGGTGAGGAGAGGGGGGGCATTGGCCGGGCAGCGGGCCTGGCCCACGACCACCCGCCACGGGCCACGGCAAAAGCAGGCCAGGGGCTGTGCCCAGCTGCTGGGTACGGCTGCACAAAGAGCGTGACCCTAGGGCCAGGAACCAGGGGCTGTGACTCAAAGACCAGCCACGTACGGGGATCTGAAGGTTAGTCTAGTTAACTGGTGGTGGGGCTCCGTGACTGACAGCCGCCCTTGTGGCCAGCAGGCCCCGCACTCTGACCTTGTCTGCCAGGCCAGCAGGGGACACGGGACGCTCTCCTGACAGCCACTTCTCTGGCCATTAACATTTTTCATTTCTCCACAAAACCGCAGCTCTAATGAAGTGATCTCTGTGGGCTGGCGCGAGGGGACAGCGGCCAGGGCGCTTGTTCTGCACGTGGCTGCCTGGACTCCAGCCCCAGCATTACAGTCCCCAGGGACACCAGGGGTGGTCTCCGAGCACAGGGCCAGGAGTAAGTCCTGGGCACTGCTGGGTACAGCCTCCACCAAAAAAATAAGTCAATAAAATCACGCAAACCAGAAAGTGATCTCTTAAGAGCAGGGTCATGGATATTTACACCTGCTGGTTGGGTTTGAGGACTGGAAGAGACGCGTGTTTCCAGCTGTGGCTTGAGGAGATGCTGTGGCTTGAGGCTCACCCAGCACCCACATGGAGCACCAGGGCCGGCTCCTGCAGGACACGGGAACCCTTCTCGGGGCTCCCCCCGTTGTGAGTACAGTACGTCTTTTTGACCACGCCGGGGCCACACTGCCCATTGGGGCCACCAGCACCCTAAGTGGAGGTCAGGCCTGGCAGAACCCCGTCTCCACGCCGAGTCCAGCCAGAGGCCCCTGACGGCTCCGGCTGTCTTGGAGGGAGACATGCCGCTGCTGGCGGCCGGTTAGCCTCGGGCGAGGTGTCCCCAGTCACAGCCAAAACTCAGGGAAGGAGAAAGGCACGGAGGCTGGCGTGGGGGTCCCACGAAGACGTGTGGGACTCACGCTTCACAGGCTCTGTAAAGAGACTGGCGTTTAAAACCTCAGCCCCAGGGTTCCGAGGGGCCGGGGCCAGCGCCGTGAAGGGCTCAGCACGAGTGGGACATAACTTTTTACAGCAAGTCTTGCTCCGGGAATAAAACACCACTCCAGGCTGAAGGGCGCACGCAGCAGTGCCGGGCCGAGGGTGTCCCCAGGCTTCTCTGCGTGCGTGTCTGCGTGCGACTGCATGTGTGCGTCTGCGTGTGCCGTGCCTCTGCGTGTGTCTGTGTCTGCATGTGTGCGTCTGCGCTGCCTCTGTGTGCGTGCACGTGTCTGCGTGGGTGTGTCTGCGTGTGCAGGTCTACATGTGTGCATCTACGCGCATGTGTCTGCGTGTGCATCTTCAGGCGTGTGTCTGCATGCATGTGCACAACTATGCCCATCTGTGTGCGTGTACCTGCGTGTGTCTGCATGTGTACACCTGTATGCATGTGCGTGTGCGTGCGTGTGCACGTGTGCGTGTCCACCAGCCTGTCTGCACACTCAGCTGAGCAGCTGCGAGCCACGGTGTCCGCGGGCTGGAGGCCCGTCCTGCCCAGCCCTCTGAGAGTCCCTGACTCACAGACAACTCGGAGCTGACCACGTGGCCAGTGAAGTGTAAAGTGTCAACCGCAAATCATTTCAGTTCTGAGTCCTGCCTCTCTAGTGGAGGACATTTTTAATCACAAGCAAATGCAATCCCTTATGTTACGCAAGCCGGGGACCCAGCCAATGTAGCACCAACAGCCACGACGCAAAAACCACGCCGATGAGGACCCGGAAAGGCCATGGTACAGGCAGTCCAAGGCCCGACTCGGAGCATCTGATCAACCTGGTTCGAAAAGGAAGCCCGGGCTCCTGGTGCTGTCCTCAGAGGCCACGGTCTCCTGGTCCTCACGAACGTCCAGTCCCACAGTGTGGTGGGAGGCCCAGTGGGCATGGGACAGACCCCAGTGGTCACGGGACAGACCCCAGTGGTCACGGGACAGACCCCAGTGGGCATGGGACAGACCCCAGTGGTCATGGGACAGACCCCAGTGGGCACAGGACAGACCAGGCTACTCTTTCGACTTCCCACAGGCCGCAACCCAAGAGACACGCAGGGGGTTTTCTGGGGCTCCTCCCAGCTCCCTCCTAAGCCCCCCACCCCACCGTGATGCCCCAGGCCACTGGCACAGGGAACCCCTACCCCCACACCCCCACCCCAGCCGGCAGCAAGGACAGCAGAGCACGGGGTTGAAGGCAGCAGGGGCCCCTGCCCGAAACAAGGCGGAGTCTGCTGGCCCAGATAGTGGGGGGGAGGCCGTGGCGCCCACTTGTCCTCCACGCAGCCTCGCGTGGGCAGGGAGCAGGGCTGGCAGGCCGAGCCCACCCTGCACAGGGTAGGGGGGACCCAGAAACAGCAGCTGAGACCCACGGAGAGTGTCCGCTCGAGAGCAGCAACAGGAAGGGACCCGGAGTGAGACCACACGCCAGGGGCCCGTTAACTGGCCGGGTGACTCCGTCAGGGGCGTGTGGAGACGCCGAGCTGATGAATGTGTCCCCGGGTGCCCGCGCAATGATTCAGATATTTGCACCGAACTATCACACGGGACGGGTGGGCGCGATGTCAGGGAGGGTCAGGGCCCGAAGGCCAGGCAGCGGGTGCAGGCAGCGGTACAGAGGGGCCCCTCCCGGCCCCGCACACCCCTCCCGGCCGTCTCACACTCTCCCCGTCACGGGCCGCTCCGGCCTGCAGGAAGCGCCGTGTCCCCGCGGACGCGGCCTGGCAGGCTGGACCCGGGCGGCAGGATCCCCCGGCACGGTCAAGGCCGCGGGGTCCGGCCGTGATTAATGGCAGCACCTTCTCCCAGAATGTCAGACTCTGCCTTTTTAACAACTGACCTTTCATGGAATACAACTGAACCCATAATTCCACTTTTGTTCAGTTTCTTATTAGTGGAGTTAAAATTAATACTTAGGGGAATGATGGCCGCGGTGATGCGTACTAAATCTTCCCGCGTCAGCCCTGGCGGCCAACGCCCCGGGAACGGCGTGCGCCCGGCTCCTGCGGCAGGAGGCTGGGCCTGGATCCCTCTGTCCTTTAGAAAGACAAATTAAGGGCAGTCCGCAGACCTCTTCGGAGAACAAAGATGTGCATTTCGAGACAGAGTCCAGAAGTTTGTGGGGCCTTACTTTTTCCCAAGGACCTAAGACAATTGCTAATTTCACTCGTGAATGTAGCAGCACTTGCTCCGATGCTGCTTTCTGGAACGTTCCCGGTCCAAGATGATGAATGGCACCGAGTCCCACACCCCACGTCCACATCTTAGAGGTGATGATCTAATAACCCGTCTCGGCAGCGGGAGACGCCCGCGCCACTGGCCCCTGGGGCCACAGGGAGAGAATCTGCTCCCAGCTCCAGAACTCTCCCTGAAAACAGCACAAAGGGGCTGGAAATGGAGCTAGAACAGGGGTTTCTTCTCATTATCACTGGGAATAGCAAATTACTTAAGGACTCAATTTCTCCAGCCCACCCGCACTCCCATCCGCAGACGTACCTAATTTCTGTAAATCCCTTAAGGGCCCAAACTAGTTTTAGCTTCAAATTGCTGACGGGACCCCCAGCGGGGAAAGGAGGCAGGGTACATTCAATTATTAATTCTTATTAAATATCTGAGAAAGGCGTTCCGCACAAGTATCGGGGACACGGCACCCGGCAGGCGCAAGTGTAAGTCGACCCTGACGGCTCCCCAGAGACACTTCACGGCCGGCAAACAGGCGGCGGGGCCAGGCAAGAACGCAGGCCGGGCCGAACGGCCCCAGAGCCGGGCAGCGGGGATGGAGGGCACACGCAGGAAATGAGAGCAAGAACGGGGAGGCCGGTGGCGCCAGGCTGGGTGAGGGGCCCCGTCTGCCCTCCCCGGACTGAGACACGGGAGGCAGCCATGGCAGTGACCGGCCAGCCGGGCCCAGGTCACATCGACAGAGCGGGCGCCGTCTCCAGCCCGCCAGGGGCCCACGGGGGGCTGGGATGGAGACAGGCCGCAGGCCAGGGAGAGAGGCCACGTGAGCGCCCAGCCCCCGTCAACAGAGCTGCCAGAGACAAAGGCCCCAGCAAAGGCCTGGGGGTGGGGGGGTGGACACTCCTCATGAGGCCCCGTGGGGGCAGGTAGCCCCTGACCACTCGGCTCGCCTGGGCACCACCACAGATGCCCGAGGAGTCCCAGCAAGACAGAGCCCGGCGGACGGGAGGCTCCGTTTCTGGCCAGGCTGGTGCCCACTCCAGCAAGCTCCGAGTCCACTCTGAGTGGGGACGGAGGCCCCGACAGGCACACGCTGTCCCCGAGCACGGGGCGTTGGAGGGGGGTGTCAGACAAGGGGCAGGGAGGCTGAAGGGAGACACAAGCTTTAGCTCAGGACTGGAGGAGCCCAGGTGGCCCCTCGCCAAACGCAGACCCGCCTCGACCCCAGGGCTGCGAGAGGAAGGCCAGCCCGCCCCCTCCTGAGCACGGGGCAGACCCAGGCCAACATAGGCGCTCCCGAGACCCCCCACTGCGATGGGGACATGAAGTCAGGAGTGACTCTCCTTTGTCAAGGAAACAGACTGACCGCCCCAGTGATCACCACACTAAGCGCAAACCAACGCCCTACACAATCTTTATCATTGAAAACATCAATTACCTAATTAACACCCACTGCAGTCATTAGCGAGTTCCTTTGCCTGCAGTTCTCCGAGATGCAGAGATGCAGGGAGGATGAGGCGAATCGCTAGGTACCTGCGCTGGGAAGTGGCAGAGGCAAGACAAACATCAAAGAACATGCTGAAGGGCCACAGGGATAGGCTCAGATCAGCCCCGTGGACACCCGCGCCCGGATGGGGTGGGGGGGGGCGCAGGACAGGCATGGAGGGGGCAGCGTGGCCAAGGCGTAGCGAGAGAGGCACGCCCAGGAGAGTAGGGACAGGAAGGCGGCAGAAGTCCCTCAGCCCCAGAGTCGGGGTACGGAGAGGCAGTGGGGTCACGCCCGGGTCTGCACCCGTCAGCTTGCTGCCTGGCAGAGCGTGGTCACCACTGCAGACCGGGGCTCGCCGGGGGCAGCTCTGGGGGAGACTGGACCCGAGGGGCAGGGAGCCTGGGGCACACGCGTCTGTCTGTGCCAAGGAGCCATCATCGTCACTTGAAAACCAAGGACAGCTCCTGGTCCTTGGCTGTGTGGCACAGATGCCATTCGAACCAGGAAAACGGCACCGACACCCATTCCCACCCCGTGGGCCAGCAGGGGCCACCTGCGCCAACTCACACCTTCACTCTTCACTGTAACGAGCTGGTGTCTCCGCCACCCTGACTCACCTGCAGGGCACAGTCTCCAACTGTCGCCCTGAGTCACCTGCAGTCACAGTCTCCAGCCGTCACCCTGACTCACCTGCAGTCACAGTCCCCAGCCGTCACCCTGATTCACCTGCAGTCACAGTCCCCAACCGTCACCCTGACTCACCCACACACACAGTCCCCAGCCATCACCCTGACTTACCTGTAGTTGTTAGGACAGGACAGCCTTGGACTGGGCCAAGGACAGTAAAGATAGCAAAGTTTCCACCCAGGCCTCTACTATCTGCTTGTTCCAGCAGGAATGTACGGGCCCCTGAGCTATGAAACAGATGGCTGTCACGGGTCCAGGCTCAGCCCTTGGACCCGGATATTGCATGAAGTCTGGAGCAGGCACTTATGAAAATTGTGACCTTCAAATTGACTGTAACGGCCGACTTGGGCCTATATAAGTTGTAAGTGACCCCTGTACCTTGGGTCGGGGTCTGGCCTCTCCCACGGGACCTGGGTGTCGCTGTGTGAGTGTGCATGACCCTGGCTAGCCAGCTCAATAAACCGCCTGCTTGCTGATTGCATTCCTGTGTGGTCCTTGTCTGTGGTCAGAGATCCAGAGCTGTGCCCTAACACAGTCACAGTTCCCAGCCGTCACCCTGACTCACCTGCACTCAGAGTCTCCAGCCGTCACACTGACTCACCTGCACTCACAGTCTCCAGCTGTTACCCTGATTCACCTGCAGTCACAGTCTCCAGAAATCACTCTGACTCACCTGCACTCACAGTCCCCAGCCGTCACCCTGACTCACCTGCAGTCACAGTCTCCAGACATCACCCTGACTCACCTGCACTGCACCACCCTGTCAGGCCATGACCCTTCACCTGCACCAAATCACCTCCTGCCCAAGTCTCACACAGGATATTCTGCCATTCAAATCAAACTAAAAGCCCCAACAAAATACCCAGCCAGGGCTCCGGGAGGCTGCAGTGATCCTGACAAGCCAGACCACGCCTGGCCTCACCCAGGACGCTCAGGCCCCTGGGAAACCAACCGCTGCACGGCATGGGCTGAGGGGCCCCGGCTCCTGCCCAGCGAAGAGATTCCTCAGACTCCTCTCCAGGGCGCCTGAGCCCGCGGTGGCTGCAGTCCCCTTCCCTGAGCCCCACACACATCCCGGCCGTGTAGGAGGGCGAGGGCGGGTCCCTGTGCTCACTCATGGTCCCTGGGCTCCGTATCCTTAAGGATGAAAATACCGAGGAGTAAAGGCTCCTGAGCTCCTCGTCACGTCCTCACTGCCGCCAGGGCGAGCTCACGGCCACACTGCTCTGACGTCCTGCATGGACAATCACTCCCTCCACAGGGACCGCCCGTGGCCCTGTCACTGCAGTGTGGCAAATTTGAGATGGGAAGAACGGTCTGCACGGGACGCTGGAAGATGCCCCTGCACATGATGCAGCACGGACTCCCGCCGACGCACTCTGTCTGATGAGGATTTTCACCTGCTCCATCTCCAAACCAAGGTCTGCAAATGGTCTCCCACTGGGCCCAGCTCCTCTGGTCACTGCAGGCAGTTGGTGGGCAGGGCCACAGACACCCATGGCGCAGATGCCAGAGTGACCAAGTAAAAGGCTGCTGGATTCGGCTGGTGGCTGATGGTCAGCACAGAGCACAGGGCCCTGCTGGCACACGCTAGTCCAGACTGTACGGAAACATGCCAGGATTATAAACCCCAATAGCCAAAGCGATGGGAGGGAGCGACTGGCCGGGCTGCATCCCTCACTGTAAACGGTGGCGCAATGCGCTGTGATGAGAGCCACAGGCGCAGAGTGAGGCCTTGGACGCAGCCTCCCTGGATCCCAGGCAGCGTCCAGGATGCCTGTCCAGCACGGAGGAGTGGACCTGCACTGCCCTCACGGGGCACACAGAGTCCCAGCACGGCCCTCACGGGGCACACACAGTCCCAGCACTGCCCAGACTGGGTGGGCACAACCTCAGCACAGGCCCCCCGAGATCCCTGGAGGAATGGGCAGCGGGTCCAATACTGCCATGGCAGCCACTGCCCATTAGGTTCTATTTATGTGGGTTTGGGGCCACGCCCAGCCATGTACCGGGCTGACTCCTGGCTCAGTGCTCGGGGGTCACACCTGCAGTTTCAGGGGAGCCTCTCGGTGCGGGGGAAGGGGGGGTCGAAACCGGGCCAGCTCCATCAGGGCTAACCCCCTGCTGTCTGTCGCTCCAGCCTCTGTCCCTTTTGTTCCAGGGTGATAACGTCACCCTTTTCCTGCTGTGGGTCCCGTAAGATGGTCAGAACATGGCACGCCAGGAGCAAGTCTACTGGCAAGGGCTTTGTAAGTCACAGTGCTGTAAGAAAACTTACTCTGAAACTTGCATTTAAATAAAGCGACAAAATTCTACCGATGCAGAAGACCAAACCATTCAGAACTGAGCTTTCAGAGGTGACGTCAGGCCGTGTGGTACAGACGACGGACTCCAGACGGGAGAAATCGGGCTCCGGAGAGGCAGTTAAATCCTCAAATCTTGGAGTGATGAGGAAAAAGCAGAACCAATCGCCCCCGAGGCCAGAGAGGGAGCGACGGTTTTCAGCCCCCCCCACCCCCACTGCATGTGACCCCCAAAGAAAAAGTCAAAATGAAACGAAAGGAAGCGGAGGGACTCATGGAGCCTCGCCGAGGACGAACCCCGAGGCTCCAACGCCAGGCCCGGAGGCCCGCACTGGACAGAGGCAGGACAGGGTCCCGCACACGCCCCTCACAGGTTTCTGACAGGGCGCAGGTGATGCCGGGGAGAAGGGGAGTAGCCCGTTTCCTCTGGAACTGGTGATGCTGAAACCACTCAGGAGCCCTGTGGAAAAAATTAACTAGGAACCTCATGCGAGGTGATTCAAGATGATGGATCGTATCTCTGGTCGCGAAGGGCTGAACTTAGAAAGCTTTAAAAATAATTGATAGGAGAATATATCTGTGAAGTCCGAGTGGGCACGTATTTCTTAGAACAAAAAAAAAAAGCTGAACCCAAGTATGAGCTGTAATTCCCAAACCTAGAAACTTCTCATTAAGACACTTAGAAAAATAAAAACCCAAGTCTCCAACTGAGAAACTCATCACAACACATTGGGAAAATGACTTGCAACCAGAACCACAAATCAATAAAGCAAACACACACACACGCACACACCAATTAAGAGCGGAGAGGGGCCTCAGACACACACCATGCACTGCAGATGTTCAGGAAGGTAACGGGCGCGTCATCACGGCACACAGCATGTGCGTGTGCGCGCTCACACACACACTCACACAAACACACACACACACACACCGATTAAGAGCAGAGTGGGGCCTCAGACACACACCATGCACTGCAGATGCTCAGGAAGGTAACGGATGCATCATCACAGTACACAGCACATGCATGTGTGCACGCGCGCGCACACACACACACACACACACACACACACACACAGAGGAGACACTGAGGCAGGCCCAATGGCCCTGGGGCAGTCTGCAATGGATGCATGCACGGGGCACTTGGACAGCACAAGCCCTTGAGGTATGCTCTCAGGAAATGCCAAGTGTCCAGAGCAGGCATCCTCGGTGGCCACACGCTGGCCACAGCCGTCCCCACGGCACATCAGGACACTTACTGTGGCGCCAGGATGGAGCCAAGGCGCCCCAGGGCAGAGGACCAGCACTGGGCGCCCGGGCAGCAAGCGCTGGCCCAGGGGACAAGCAGCCTCCTGGAATGTGCCCGTCCCAGCCCGGTGGTCACAGCTGTCCACGGAGGCCACTTCCATCTCCGGGTTTTGAAAGCACGAACAGACCTTGTTAACGCAGCACGAAGACAGCATTTTCTCTATTTCCCTGACTTAAATGCTCCCGTTCAAATTCCCCGTACAGACCGAGGCCTGGCCCCTGAACCTGCCTGGGTCAACTCTGCAGACTGGGCTGGCCCGTGGAGGTAACACAGCCGTGGGGCAGTCGTGGGCATGCGGAGAGAGAAGACCACAGGGACGCCCCCTCCCGCAGATGCCGGGGGCGTGGGCAGGCCCGGGCATGCCAGGCCAGGAGGCCCCCTGGCAGCCACGGTCGGTTCTTCTCAGCTCCCGTCCTGACTCAGAGCAGGCCCGAGGCAGGCGCAGGCGGCCTGACCCCCCAGCGGGCATCGAACCCGCGTCTCGGCTGTAGTTTCCCTCCCCCAGTTCACATTAAAGGGTCTTTTAAGCCAAAAAAAAAAAAAAGTCAACACACAATTCCTGTGATTTATCGTGCACTGGAACATGGCAAAAGACACAATGACATTTTCCTTACAAATTATTTGGTGCCTGTGATTCTCCCCACAGCGGCCAGATGGTTCTCATAGAGAAGAATATTCACAGAGTTCAAAGGGTTGCTGATTTTTTGGTCTTAAAACAGACTATTGATTGTAACGTGCAGCTCCGCAGGAAAAATCTCCACGGCGGAGGGGAAAACTGATATTTATTACGGCTCTCGGGCTCAGGATGGCCCTTCCCTGACAGGGGTCCGCTCCAATCAATTTTTATGTTTCTTATGTATTTTCTTAATCTAATGTTCTTGGCACTGTGTTTATTAGCCGCTTAAGACAAACACACAGGCGCCGAGTGGGTGGGAGTTTTCTCCTTGTCAGAAGTAACGAGAACTGTAATTTCAATACAACTGCCGCAGTCGATGGACACGAGGGTGAAGCGTTCCCCTCAGAGCCGCCGGGAGCTGGGCGGGGGGAGACTGCAGGCCAGGAGGGGACGGCGCCCACGGGGGACACAGTGATGGGGGGGTGCCCGGTCTGTTTGGGAGTCGCAGCCAGGTGAGGAGGCGGCTCGCCTCGGACGCAGGGAGAGTGCTGGGCTGCGGGGCTGAGGGCCCTGCAGGACGCCCAGACACCGGGTGTCGCCGGCTACTCACCCGCTTCCCGGGCGGCCCTGGCGCGGCAGCTGGATCTCGTGCACGCCCTGCTCGCAGCCCGAGAGCTGGATGGGACCCAGCGGACTGTCCACCGTCAGGAAGCTCAGGGTGCAGCTCCTGTCCATCGGGTACCTAGAGGGAGAGGGAGCGTGTCAGTGCCCGGTGTGACCTCATCCCGCCGTGCTGGGGTCACCTGGTTCCCACAGCGCCCACCGCACGGCTGTCTGCACACGCCCTGACCCTGCACCGTCTCTGGTTTCAAATCGGGGGCACTCGTGACCAGGGCTTGGTCACTCTGAAAGCCCAGCGCCAACGGTGGCTCTTGAAAGCGGGTGCGTCTCGGGGCTGCCGGGTCTGGAGTTTAACCACCCAGGACGTGCCTTGCTATGACAGCCACCTGCTTCCCGCAGAACCAGCCAGCGCTGGCCCCTCCCTGAGGAAGGGTCCCCGGGAGAAAGGGGCCCACGGCCACGTCTGCCAGGCCGAACAGGACCCTGCCTGCCAGGAGTGTCCTCCCCCAAGCACAGAGCACGGCTGGGACGGGAGAGAGCCGAGAAGCTGCCGGGTATAGGTGTGGCCACATGGAGGCCTCCCCTCCTGTGCGTGCAGCAGCCAGCTCCTCCCTGGGCTCTGCGTCCCCACGGCCGGCAGGGCCTGTGCTGCACGACCAGCTTGCCTGCGGCCCTGTGGCCTCTGCCCCAGGCCCGGCTCTAACACACAGGGGTCAGTGACTGGAAGCGGGACAGCCTGAGCCGGCATCCCTCCAGGGCCTCCATTCACTCCTTGTTCACTGCACCAGGCATGTCGCCGTTCCCAATGTCCACTGTCTGCCGAGAACCCACCCCTGCTTCGGAGACCGACACAGCCAGCCCCGGACTGCCACAGCAGGGCCCAGACCACCCACCTGGACCATCCACCTGGAGCACGTGCCCAGACCACCCTCCCAAACCACCCGCCTGGAGCACTCATCAGGGCCCAGCTCGCGCCCGGGCTGCCGCGGGAGCCCAGGCAGTCAGTGGCCTGTGCAAATGGACGAGACTGCGGGAAGGGAGGCCTGGCCATCCCGCCAGCACAGTCGACCCATTCACCGCGCCCACCACAGCCAGGAGGCCATGGGCGCTGGGCCTGTGCATGTGAGGCCCAGGGTCAGCTACCTCCCATCTGCCAGCCGGGCCCTGGGGCACCAAAGGGGCTCTGATGACCAGCCACGGCCGTGTCCCCTGCGTGTGCCACTGTGCAGAGCTGGCGGATGCCAGAGCCCCAGGCCTGCCCAGGCACCCACCGAGTACCCCATGAGGGGCGTGGGCTGACAGGAGTGGGTGGGAGAGAAGCTTCTTCATGCCTGTTTGGGGCCTCTGGAAACAGGAAGTTGGTCTTGTTTCATCTCCCTTCACCGTGAACGGCGCTTCCAGAACCATGTTCTGAATTAAGCGGCCGGCGCCAGAGGCGGGTTCCCGCTGCCTTAAAAGCCGAGAGCCCGGAGGCAGCGCCGTCTCTCCGTGGCTCTCCGGGCCCTCTGCTACATCTGAGCACTGTCCTTCCAGAACCATCTGCACGGTGCTGGGCCTCTCTGCGGTGACCGCTCCCGGGACAGCACCCAGATAAGGTCTGAAGGCCGGTGGGGGACCACAGCCCCACTGTCGCGGTGAGGGGAAGCCGAGCAGGGTCTGCAGCCCCCAGGCATCCACTGGGTGGCCAGCTGGCCTGCCCCAAGCACAAACTGAGAATGGACGGCCTGGGCCTGGCTCAGGCCACCCCCAGCAACCCCTGGGAAACCAAAGGCCTCAGTCTCCCGCTGACCAGATGGACGGGCAGGTCCGGGACAGCAGCCGTGTCCTTGGGACTCCAATCAGCCAAGGGCAGGGCACCGGGGACAGTCTACCCGGAAAAGGCATCAGAAGCATCGGGGACGGCAGGTGTGCCTACCCGTCGCCCCCAGAAGGGGACATCCTGCCAGGGGTAGACGTCAAGGAGGAAAAGGCTGATCGCGGTCACTGGCTAAATCCCCATGATGTCCACTATGGTTTCCGTCCCTGCAGTGGAGATTTTCAGACCACAGCTGGCCAGACGTCAGCGCAGCGGGTAGGGCATCTGCCTTGCATGCGGCTGACCCAGGTTCGATTCCTCCACCCCTCTCGGAGAGCCCGGCAAGCTACCGAGAGTATCCCACCCGCAAGGCAGAGCCTGGCAAGCCACCCGTGACGTATTCGATATGCCAAACACAATAACAAGGGTCACAATGGAGACGTTACTGGGCCCGCTCGAGCAAGCCGATGAACAACGGGAGGACAGTACTACAGTGGAGTTCTCCAGACCACAGTCGGCCAAACGTCAGCCACAAGCATCAAGTTGCTGAACTGGTTTTACCCACCTAGATCCTGGCACTGCCACTGGGCCTGGGGAGCTTCTAAGGGGCACGAGGTGAGGCCACGGCTGCAGGCCACAGGAAGCCCGTTCCACAGGGCAGCAGCTCTGCTCACGACAGCCAGAGGCCACAGGCAGCCCAGAGGCCCCTCGGGGGAGACGGCGCAGTGACCGCCAGGCTCCACCCTCTGCTCACACCTGCTCTCCACCACCTGCCACGAACAGCCAGACATGCGGGTTCCCAGACCCCCTTTATCTTCAGCACCACCTCCACACGCTCGCAGTGACTGAACTTTCTGGAACTTTTGGTACTGCCCCGGAAAGGGCGACACATCAGTGTCCACCGTTGGCGCCGAGCCCGGGGCCCGAGGCCTTCAGCAGGATGGGCGGCCTGGCACGCAGACATGCTGAGCACGAGCCCGGATAGCATGAGGGTCTCACAGGACAGACGCAGCCAACAAGGCCGAGCTGCCCCCCATGGGCAGAAACCCTAAGGTTTTAGGTTGGTTCCAGTGAGTCCCTCTGGGACCGGATCATCTGAACACAAGATTCTGGACCTTTCACTCTTGCAATAATATTTCAGCCCAGTCCAGAAGCCAAAGCCAAGAGTTCCAGACCAAAAAGTCCCTTCCCCTTGATGAGACACGAACAGGCGCAGGAGGAAACGACCCTCACGTCCCCCTAAATCCTTCATGAGTCCCAGTCACGACACTGCACACTGACCGCCTGGTCCAGGCCAGCCCGGAGGACAGCACCGCTGTTCTAGGATGCTACAGCCCCAGGTGGGATGGAGCCAGACCGGGCGCAGCAGGAGCCCGTGCGGCAGCCGGGAGGTTGGGGACGCGGGGTGACCCACTCTCCCGAGAAGGGGCGCGGCCTCTGCTCCAGGGCGCCTCTGGGTTGTCAGGGTCTCAGGGAGCAGGGGGCAGGCGAAGGCGCCCCCACCCCGATGACCCTCCCTGCAGAGCAGGTCAGTCTCGGGCACGCATGGGACACGTCACCCTCTGGACTCAGAACACGTCCTCAAAGCTCCATCCAGTTAGCAGCAAACAGCATGAAAATCTGCTAGCGGGGGGAGAGAGAGACGGGCATAGCGCAGGGGGGCCGCTGGGAGCCAGGGCTGGGCCGAGGGGCTGGCGGGGGGTGCACTGTCCACTCCCCGGGACCCTGCTGGGACCCTGGGAGCAGGTGACAGGCCGCCCCCGAATGGCAGCTGAGAGAAGACCCTGGGCACCGCGGGGAGGGGTCACGGGGAGGGCCTGCTGTCCCCATGGGGGGGGGCCGGAGCCAGGGACCCGGAGCACGTGTGAGCACAGAAGGGCCCTCTCCCTCGCTGGGCAGGGACAGACGTGACTTGGGACATGCAGGGCTCTGCGCATAGGAAGCACATCTGTGCATCTGATAACACCCGGCCTGCAGGGCAGAAGGACAGCTGAGGCTCTGCATGTGGGCACCTGTTCATGCGTGTGATCATACCATGCACATGTGTGGAGTACGCATACTATGGACATGTGAGTGTGCACATGTGTGAAGTGATCATACCATGCACACGTGAGTGGGCATGCACATGTGTGTGGAGTGACCACACCATATACATATGTGTGAGTGTACACAGGTGTGTGCAGTGACCATACCGTGTACATATGTATGCACATGTGTGTGGAGAGATCACACCATATACATGTGTGTGATCGTGCACAAGTGTGTGCAGTGACCATACTGTGTACATGTTTGTGAGCATGCACATGTGTGTGCAGAGTGATCATATCATATACATGTGAGAACACCCATGTGTGGAGTGATCATACCATGTACAAGTGTGTGCACATGTGTGTGGAGTGATTATGCTGTGTGCACAGTGGTTATTAGTGTGCACATATGTGTAGAATGATCATGTACATGTGTGTGAGCATTCACATGTATGTTTGGAGTGATTATACTGTGCACATTTGTGTAAGCGTATGCATTTGTGTTGTGTGAGCATGAGTGTGTGCAGGTGAATGTGCATGTGTGTGCAAAGTGAACATGAGTGTGCACATGTGTCTGCGTGTGTGTACAAAATAAGCACGTGTGTATGATGGAGCACAAGAACCTGTATGTGTACAGTGTGTGTGGAGTGAGTGTGAGTTTGCACGTGTGTGAATAGCTGCGTGAGTACAGTGAACATGTGTGACTGAGCATGTGGTACATGTGATGTGCGACTGTGGGTGCACGCATGTGGATGTATGCACACAAACACATGCACATGAATATGTGGGCATGAGTGAATATACACATGCACACGTATGTACACAACTGTGTGTGAGTACATGCATTGTATGAGCACGCACATATACAGCTATGTATGTGCATGAGTGCATGCATGTGTAAGAGTGTGCACATACACACATATGCACACCAGTGTTTGAGTGCATGAATGTGTATGTGTGTGTACACATATACATGATGGACAAGTGCGTGTGAGTGCATGCACACAGCCTTCCGTCCAGTGGATCTAACTCTGCAGGGGTTTCGATCCTGGTGGAGATCAGGCGCGGGGTAGCCCAGCGGCCAGAGACAGAGGAGCCTCCGGAGCCCAGGGCAGCCTACACGGGGACGGAGCCTTTTGGGAGTTCAGACACGCAGCAGAAAACCCTGACGCGGGCATGAGGCTTTCTAGACCCCCACGTCCCTGCAGTCATAGCCCTTGGGCTAGCAGGGCCCCACAGCCTACGGCCATGCTGAGTCCACTCCTGGGGGCCGGAGGGAGAGAGGCCAGGGCCGTCACCGGACAGGTCTGTGTGGGGCATCCCACAGGAGGCACGTGCCAATGGGAAGCCGGTCCTGCCCACTGTGCTGCAGCGTTCGGGTACTGGGCACCTGACGACCGCCCAGCTGCTATGGGTTGGCACACACACGTGGGCCCTCAGCGTGCAGAGATGCCCATTTCCAACACGTGGCCACCCCCGTTTTCACTCCTCTTCGGCTCTAAGGTTATCAGTGGCCCCGTGAAAGCAAAGCAAAGCCGGCTGAGTTTCCCAATGGAAGAACAGGTCCAAAGGTCTTCATTCCTCTCATGCAGAGGGAAGCGCGGCTCAGGGCACAGCCTCCCCTGCACTCTGTGACACAACCCACCCCACCCCCCAAGGGCTGAGCACTGCGGCCCTGAGCTCCCTGGGCGAGAGGAGGTCTCGGAGGCCGCCGTGCCCTGTCACGAGGAGGCCACGGGCAGCAGCCTTGCCACATGGCTCGGGCACTCTCTGAAGGCAGCGCCAGGGACAGGCTGCTCCTCACATAGCCAAGAGCTGGGCGGGGGCGGCACTAGCCTTGGGGCAGCTCTGCCCGTGGGCATGTGAACACAAGTCCATTCTCTGACATCCCGTGAACAAACCTGCTAACTGATGGCCATGGGGAGGAGAGGGACCGGAATAAAGTCCCTGGGGGGCTTCGCCCCATCCCAGCACACGGCGGCACCTTTCTCGGCAGCAGTATAGCCCAGACACTCCCTGGGGAAGTCACAGAATGTGCTGCCACGGCCCGCTTTCAGCCGAGACCCCAGCCCAGGACACCCGGGCTGACCTGAACGTCCTGCTGGTGCCTGAGGTCAACAGGGCTTGCCCGGGGGTCCCTTGGCTGAGCTCAGACCCCACATAGAAGCCAGCAGCTGCCCTGTGCTGCTCGGGTGAGGCCCCCATGGTCGGAGCGGGCGAGGGAGGAGACCCACCAGCACAGGCCCTGCAGCCCCTCCTGGTGCCCTGACCTGACACAGGACCTGGGGCAGGGTCTCGCGTGGCCCCAAGAACCGTCTCCCCAGGGACCAAGGGGCTCTTGGGGTGACCTGGTGTCCAGGAAGAAGGACACCTGAGCCAGAGTGCGGCCCGCACACGCAGCAGCCGGCAGTCACATCCCAGGCGGGGACGAAAGGCCACAGACTCTGGCCCTGGGCTGTCCCTGATTCCGGCCAGCCACACGGGAGCAGCCGGGGCAAGTCTGACTCTCTCCTCAGACGTGCCAGCCTGTGGGACACCAGGGAGGTGACGGCCCAGGAGCTTCCGTGCTGGCCCCCCTCACTCTCCCAGGTGCAACAGCAAGACCCACAGCTGGCCCCACCAGGACAGGACAAGCCCAGGTCTGGGAAGAACAAGGCGCGTGTTCATCCAGGGGTGCTGAGCGACTTAAGTGAACACTTCAAGTTTAATATGGAAAAATCTGTTTTGCTCACATTATTTTATTTGAGACACTTGGTATGAAATCTGCGCTTATGCAGAGAATATGTTTCAATAAAGACAAGGACTGGTTCGTAACCGATTTATACACACATGGTACAACTAAGCACTTTGCAGATGCGTCTCCTTAGAACCTGGGATGCTCAGAACCACTGTGAGCCAGACCCAATCGATACTCAAACAGAATCACTCCTCTCCTGTCCTCCCCACACCAGGAAACCCTCTCCAGGACACTCAGCTCAAAAGCTAACAGCATGAGCTTGGGAGAACAAAACGGCCACATTTAACTGGGACCTTTTATCTCAATTACAAGTAGAAAGAGCTCTTGGAACAGGCACAGACGGCATCTCACGGACCCCCCCCAAGCTCGTTACAAAGGTAGCTTAAGTGGAAAGAAGAATCCAGAGTGTCGGAGAAGAAAGAAGCTCTGATAATCAGCTCCTTTTTCAAACTGCAAGAACGGAACCAATTAGTGAGCTCTGTCCTACAAACCCACCCGCAGCCTCTGGGTCGGGCAGCTGGACAGGGCAGGAGGCCAGGCAGCTGGACAAAGGTCGGGCCCGGAGGCAGGGAAGAGCAGCTCGAGGTGGCAAGAAGTGTGAAATGGAGCCGGGTGTCCCGTCCCTCTGACAACATCCTCAGCAAGGGTCGGACACTTGCTCCACGCCATCCTTGCAAAGGGCCGGGGAGCGTCGGGAATGGCTTCGGAGCGCAGCGTATGGGACGAGTCACCCAGTCTGTGTGCCACACCACAGGCGACCCCGACACACTGGCCCGTGAACCACTCAGGGTCTCCGGGGCCCGTCCATGGTGCAGCTGCCCCCCCCCCCCCGAAGGGCAGTGTCCGCCAGCCTACAGCCAGAATGCAGAGAAGGGCCCACACACACCCCTCACTGAGGTGTAGAGGCTTCACTGTGGCCAGGCTGCTCTTCGCACGGATGCCAAAGGTTTCTTTCCTGCCCTCACCCTCAGGTATCTGCCCGGGGGGCACATTGTGTCCTCAGCAGGTCTCTCTCCCATTCTCACAGGGGCCACCAAACTGCCTCCACCACCGCCATCCCGCTGGACAACAACTGGGCACAGGGGAAGCATCCCCTGCCTGCTCCCAGCACGGGCTGCAGCAGCTGCAGACTGGCCGTGCTCGGCAGAAGCCAGAGGCCCAGATGCAGGTTTGGGGGGAGGGTGCATCACTCACCCCATCTGTCCAGAGCACAGCCCACCCGCCAGGACATAATGCCCCCCCCGAGCCTGGGGCACCTGTGTCCTCAGCCCCTCAGCCCCCCAACTCCGGATGTTCCACAAACACCCATTTCTGACAACACACGAACTACCCAATAAACATTCTCCTGGCTCGTCTGCAGTACCGAATATCAGAATCTTTCCGACGCTCTGATCTGATGCTCTGATCTCCCCTGGCCCCCCTAGCACCTTGGGGTGCCTCTCTGGCCTCTGGGGGCATCTGTGGAGCCCATGAGCACAGGTGTTGCACCTGGGGAGGGGTCAGCGACCGGGTTGGCAGCTGCTGCCTCTTAGTCTCCACCTCTGGGGGGGAGAGGTCTCAATGGCTCGAACTCTCCTCCCAGCTCGAGATGCAGTTCCACACGCTCGGCCCCTCCCTGACGCCTGGTTCTGCCACCTCGTGGGTCGGACCCACTCTGCTGACACCTGGTTCTGTTATCTTATGGGCTGGACCTGCTCCCTGACACCTGGTTCTGCCGTTTCGCGGGCCGACCGGCTCTCTGCTCTTCTCCCTCTGCGGTCAGGCAGCGGCACCTTTTCACGGGCAGCTGGAAGGCGGGAGGCATCCTGGAGACTGAAAGTAGACCTTCTTTCCCACTGTAGGATGGTCTGTGCTTGTTTCCAGGGAGCACGCAGGTCTCAGATCCCGTCTACAGGAAAGAGCCCAAGAAAGGCTGAACAGACGAGAGCTGGAGAGATAACCCGGCGGAGAAGCAGCCTGGACTCGGCTGCCCACGTGGGAGCTGGACATCACTGCGCCTAGCCAAGGAGCCGGACTCTCTGCGACAACGTGGAACTGCACTGAGCACCTGGGACGACGATCAAATACTTCCTACCTTCTTTCCAACAACACGTGAGAACAAAGAAATATTAATGAACCAAGCAGACAGAGAGGGAGGCGGCAGGAAGGGTCCAGAGATGCGTCCTCCAGCCTGGTCCCGGGCAGGGACCCCTGGGTACTGTCCCCACAGGGGCTGTGCTCAGGGAACGTAACCAAACTCAAGCCACCAGGAGAGGAAACTCCATCCTGAGCTTAGAGTAGTCCTATCCCAGACACTCCTGGAGAGCAACGATTAACACCAGGAAGACAGAACCTCGACCTGACAGAAGGGGCTGCCTGGCTGTGGGCCCTGCTGGATGTGGGCCTGGCCCCTGGGAGCCCCAGGCAGTCCCCATGGCCAGGGCCCACAATGGATCCGACCCCTTCTCACTCCCCTGACTCAGGACAGCTGCCCGAGAGGTCAGCACCCATCTGTGTCTGAGCCTGTGCAGGCTGGCCGGATGCCAGCTGGTCAGGTTTGCCAAGCTGATGGCACAGTTCTCAGGGGGTGGCTGGCCCGACCACTCCCTGCCACCCAGACTGGACTTTTTCTTCCCAGAAGAGACTGCCGGGCAGCCACAGACCCCCACACCTAGTGTCCCAGTCAGCCAGGGGCAGCCTGCAGACACGCTGTCCTGGCTGCAGGTGGCCATGGTCAAGCTGGCCCCGTGTCCCTGAGCTGCTCCGGTGAGCAACAGTGGGGCCAGGAGCCCTACGAGGAGGGGCCGGAAAAGGAGCAGAGGGGCCGGTGCCACTAGGCCCCAATCCACGAGGCCCTGCTGGGGGCCAGGAGGGCAGGAAAGGATGGTGGGCCGGAGACCGCGAACAGAGGCCGGCCTGAGAGCGCGAGCCTGCTCACGGCCACTCACCAGTGGACAGTGGCCTGGCCAGAGGCACAGTCAGCGGGGGGCACGGGGTATGTCCCCCAACCCAACACAGAGCGCAAGAGAACAGCATAGCCATGCCAGCCCACAGCAGACGCAGTCCCAACCTGCCCTCCCTGGGCAGGGATGGCTCTAGGGCTGGTGACTCAGGACCACGGTGCTCCACTGGACAAGCTCAACTCCGCGGCGCTGGGCCCCCCACCCCAGCAGCTGTCACCACACCCAAGGAAGCCCCTCAGCGAGCCGGAGCGCTGCTCCCCTCTGTGGGTCTCCGTCCCCCGGTATCTGAGGAGTGACGCTTCTGCATGGACACACGCACGTGCGGCTTCTTTTCTCTCTTGCCCAAGTCGGCCACGTGAACCTGTAAACTAACAGGGAATCTAAGAATTTTAGAATTCGCTTCTACACTTTCCGTGTGTTTTCTATTCCCTTGGAGAAACCCCACTTTGGAAACAAAAGAGGGGGCTGGGCTGCTGCGGGCTGGACTGCTGGCGCAGGTGATGGGGGCTGCGAGCCCAGCGGGCAGGGGCCCGGGGCCCCCCAAACTCACCCCAGCCGCACAGGCGAAGCAGACGTGACGGACTCTGACAGCCTCAGTCGAAATCTGTCACCTCGGCGGGGCCCGTGCGGGGACAAGGCCACGGCATTCGTGCTCCCCGAGTCTGCGAGGTCCCCGGGGTGAGGGGGGGGGCTGCCGAGCGGGTGGGCACAGCCAGGATATTACCTGCAAAGTGCATTAGAGGCGCCAATTACAAGAATCACTTCAACTTAATTTCAAAAGCACAATCAGCCCAACAGAAACAGTCTCTGTTTTTAAATTTCGAGGAGTATTACATTAAGGCAATAACTCACCTCCCAGCTATAATATTGCAACACCACATTTCATAAATACTTCTCATCGACAAGTCGAGCTAATTCAGGTTAATTTTATTGTATTTTGGTGCTATCTCACATTTGTGTGCAATTACCTTTATCATTTTATTGCCAAGGCAGAAAGCAATCAGAACAATTATTTGAAAAAGGGGGTTTATAAATTCTAAATCACAGTCGCTGGCATTTTTGATAAAACAGCAGCTTTATCTCGGGCACCGGCAGGGACACGGGATAAATCATGCATCAGTCAAGTGCAGCTGACCCCCAAGTGCATTGCACAATATCAGGAGGGCTTCCAAAGAAACTTCCCGCCGTCATCCATCATCCTTCATAATACTAAAATAGCTACACACCTGGAGAACAGAAGCTGGAGGATAATAAAAAAAAATAAAATAAATAAAAGCCAGGCAGCCCGGGAGAAGCACCCAGGAACGGCTGTCCCCTCTGCGGGGGAGCCCCGGTCCACGCGCAGACACATCGTGACTTTACAGCGACTCTAAACCTCCATGTCCATGTTCAGCGGGGCCCGAGGCGCCCATGGAAGACAGAGAGAGTGCCGTCGGAGGAGGGGAAGCGCATTTCGGGATGGCCAGCAACTTTCCTCACGGGTCTGGCCACGTTCAGGACCTGCTTCCCTACCGGGACACGCACCAGGCAGTGACCAGCGGGCCCTCACGGCGGCTCTCAGGGCCTCGTTTTCTCCAGATGGAGCCTGCTTGAGAAAGAACTCAACTTGCCTCAGAAGACAGGAATAAGGGGAGGACCCTGAGCCCCACCCGGGCTCCCCTCATCAGCCAAGGGTGCTGGGACGCCCCGCCCGGCCAGGGGGCAGAGAGCACCGCAGAGTCACCCACACTGCAGGCAGACTTGGTGCTCATCTACTCGACGGCCAGTCAAGCGGCCAGTCCCCCCATCCCGGCCGCTCCAGCCCCCTGGCCCCGGGGTCATGGGGAATCTGGCTGCAGGGGAGGGTCACACCTCAGCCGTGCCAGCCCCGACCATCTGCAGACGGGGAGGCGAAGCCCGAAGCCAAGGGCACGCACTGAGAGCAACGGCTGTCTGGGTTCATCCAGCACGCCCAGAGTTCCACCTCTGCCCGGTGGGCGCTGTCTCCAACACAGACAAGCGACGGTGCTGGGCAGAGCAGGGCCCACCGTGCCGCTGGACCCAAGTGCTCTCATCCTAACTGCACAGTCCAACACTCCGGCAATTCCCACCATCCCGACTGGCTCGATTCTAACTGCGATGACAAGCTTGCACTTCCCCCAGCTGCATGCAGGATCCTGAGCCACCAGCAAACCAGACTCTGTCAGGGCCACATCCCCGGGGGCTGGAGAGATGGGGCAGGCGGCCCCTGACCACCCGTCACAGGGTTCCCCGAGTGGCACAAGTCACACAGCCTCAGGCCCTTACACTCAGTTTCAGGCAGAGAGCCCTGGGTCTCATGAGCACTGTTCGGGGGAGGTCCTCCAAATAAACCCACGCTCTCTGACACACCAGTCAGCAGTGAGACTCTCCCTCCTGGTGTGCTGGCGTCACACGAACGCTGACATGAGTCCTGAGACCCAGGAAGGGGCTTCCTCTCAATCCGCCAGCGACAGCTCCCCAGCCCCGGGGCCAGCAGAGAAGCGTCAAGGAAACACACGGAGGCAGAAGGGACCGACCAACGTCAGCAGGAACCCAAGAACAGGGCAGATTCCCGAGTGAGTGGAGCAAGGCCTGGGCTTCCGGGCCACGACAAGCAGGAGGGGACCCCCGCCCCCAGCAGCTAGCGCTCAGGTGTCAGAGCTGCCCGCCCCTCTGGAAGCAAGACAGCTCCGGGCCCCGGCACACACGAACACGGGGCTGATGTGACGGCGGGTCCCGGGCAGAGGACGGGAGCAACACCAGGTCAGGGAGGGGCAGGCAGGCACGCGTAGGCCAAGGCGGTTGCCGGGCGCCCTGGAGTAACGGTGGGATCCAGGAGCAGCCAGGAAGGGCCTGCTCGCTGCGCCCTCCCCCTGCTCCAGGACAGCCCCCCGGGACCCGCCCGCGGGTGCGGCACGGCTGCCCAGGGCTGGCAGGTGCACCGGCCTGCAGGGACGCGCCCGCCGAGGCGGGAATCACGGCAGCCGAGGAGATCACAAATGAAGATTGATGCCCGCTGCCCGGCAGCTCCCCTGCACCTCATAAATCTAAGCGCCGCGCTTCCTCCTGCCGCTCACCAGACGCCGGCACGAAGGCCTCTCCACAGACGCGGCCCCACCGGCCTCTGGCGCCCAGGAACAGGGACCCCACAGGGCCACCGAGGAAACCGTCAGGACCACACGGGAAGGGGCGGCCGAGGCGGCGCCAGAGACACGTCGTGAGCCAGCAGTGGGCTGCACCACCCGAACTGCACCCGTGGACAGGGCGGGTCCCAGGAGGCCTGGGTGCCACGGCCTGGCCTTTCCAGGAGAGAGCAACAAGCAGAAGGGTGGTGGGAGACGGCCCCAGGGGCCCCTTGGTGCTTTCTGGAAGAAAACCCGGGCCAGGAGCGCAGGAGGCCAGTCCAGACGTCCGGGTTGTGAAGATGGGACGGACCCCGAGCCACGGGTCAGACTCGGTGAAGTGGACTGCCTCCTCCCTGGACGGACCCTGGACGTACAGGGGCCAACCACTCAACACTCTGGACCCCAACACAGGAACAGGGCAGATGCCTGAGGTGGGTGCCACCAGCTCTTGGGGGCAGGGGGAGCGACAGCAAGCACATCTGCGCCAGCCGAGTTGTTGGGGAAGGTTCTGGGGACACTGGCACACCAAGCAGACATGGGCTCTATCTGCAGGAATGAGCACTGAATCCGGAGCAGACACGGGCTCTATCTGCAGGAATGAGCACTGCATCCCTATGAAGTCCTGACTGCCATTTTCAGTCCAAGAAGCAGCTCTGCTGAGAATGGGGCAGCGTCTGGGAGACAGAGAAGAGGTGCCCACAGGCCTGGTCCCACAGCTGTCTGATGGGGCACATGTCACGCCGTCACCTCCCCGCAGCGATGCCAACCCAGGGAGGTGACAGCTCAGGAAAGGATCCAGAACGCGGGAGTGGGTCTGAGCAAAAGAAAAGAGAACGTGTGTTTCCCTATCCCCCACCCCCCCCCCACCCCCCCCCCCGCAAGCCACAGGAATCTCAGGTTCAGGGGTCAGCCTCATCAGAAATGAGCCACGGTCACAAGGGAGGTGGGGGGTCCATCTCACAGGCCTGGGAGCTGGTCCCGGGGGCCGCCTCACCCCCACGCTCCTCTGGAAGAGTGACCCCAACACCCCTTCCCGGGACTCTCTATAAGCCTCCCTACAGCCGTGCCCACTGTCATGAAGCTGCCTTCCTCTGATGCGTTGGAACCACGTGTGAAGCCAGCGCCTGGCTGACGGTCATCCCGCCTGGCCCCGGAGGAAGCGGACACTGGCGAGGACCTACGTCACCTGTGCCTCGAGCCAGAGGCCAGCCTGGACCCAAAGCCCAGACACGCAGCCTGACCCGCAGCCTGGACATGCAGCCCGGATGCATCCTGGACACGCAGACTGGACACGCAGGCCGGACACGCAGCCCAGCCACGCAGCCGTCACTCAGAACAGAAGCTCACAGTGGTTCCCATTGCTGGGGCCGGAACAATAAGTGGGTAGGCGCTGGCCTTGCACGCAGCCAACCCGGGTTCCATCCCTGGCAGCCCAGATGGTCCCCAGAGCATGGCCAGGAGTCAGCCCTGAGCATCGCCAGGGGGTCCCCGAACCAGAAGGTGCCACTGCTCACTTTCACAAAATTCCAAACAACACGGAGGGAGCTGCAGTCTCCGGCGGGGCGTCACCGTTCTTGCGCACAGCACGTGGGTCCCCAGTGCCCAGCTCAGGCCCGGCTCCTATGGAGGCAGCTTGGCCGTGACGTGCACACAGGAGCCGCAGCACCGCCAGCTCCTGGCACAAACACGGGAAATGAAACGGATCAGAGCAGCCCCGGCCAGGTGGATGGACTTGGGCACCGCAGGGCCCCAGACCCACGGGGAGGGCGGGGAATTCCCACGCACAGGCTGGCCCCCAGTGGGGGAAACTTCCGAGGTCACCACGCACCACGGGCCAATGCTTTGTGCTCAAAATGGTCCTTCTTCAGTCTCAGATCCGCAGCCACCCGCCAACCAAGCAAGTGCGTCCAGCGGGAAACTGACTCTCTCGAGATGGCGTCAGCCAAGAGCTCTGTGCAGGGCAGGCGAGGGAAGACCCCACAGCAGCGACCACTCAGAAACTGCAAGTACCGGGGCCCAGGGTGGGCGCGGAGGGCCCTGTGCCGAGGCACGCAGGCCAGGGGGATGGGGGGGGGGTGGATGTGGCGGCCAACCAGAGGCTAAAGTCCCAATCGATGTTTTAATAAGCGAGAGATCAAGTGGGAGAGCAGAGAACTTTAAATAAAGGCTCGAAGGACATTTCAGAGTCAGAAAGGGACACTGCAGAACCGAGAGACAAAATTTGACATTCAGAATCCTCCTGAGATAAGATTAATAGATGAGCGGATGGAACTGCGAAAGGGACGGGGGTGACGTGTAGGAGGCCCCGGTGAGGAGCAGAAGAGGGGACAGCAGAACACCAGGCGGGTCGGGGCTGGTCAGGGGCTGGTCAGGGGCTGCCTGGGAAGCAGCAGGGGCAGCACTGAAGGCCAAGTATGCTGGACTGGGCACCCCGCAGGGCTCCATCCCTGTCACTCAGCCCAGAGGGCCGGACGCTGGGAGAGGAGGATACAGAATGTTGGGAATTTTCCAAAATTCGGACAAAAGGCACCGTTCGGGAGATTGAAGAAGCTCAGTGACCCCCAAAGACAATAAATAAAAAGAAAAACAAAACCAAGCAAAAGGCAGCAACCCGCTTCCAAAGAAGGAAGGGAGAGAGAGAGAGAGAGAGAGAGAGAGAGAGAGAGAGAGAGAGAGAGAGAGACCGCAGAGGCGCGCAGGCCCTGGGGCTCAGTGCCCGGCTGGCACAAGCTCCAGAGCAGGAGGAAAGCGCCGCCATGCCTGGAGCAGCAAGACCAGCCCTGCCAGCTCCTCTAGGGGGAAGAATAGGGACAATCATGCTCTTTCTGGGCCGGTCCTGGGGCCTCAATCCGTGTCCAGCGTCTGCTCCTCAGTGCTTCAAGGACCACACGCATCTGGAAAAGGAGCATCAACAACAAATGGCGCCTTTCCACGGGGGTAAGGACGGGGCCCCGCACCCACGGCACGTGCTCAGCCAGCAGGAACTGCAGCAGAGGGGAGCACGGTCAGGAAACAAGAGCGCAAAGCACCGAGGCAGCCTGGCAGGAAACGCCACAGAAGTGTGATGTATTTTAAATGCAATAATTGTGACCACATTGAAAGTCTACAATTTGAAGTTGGTAACAGAACGAAGTTTTTTGTTGTTTGTTGTTTTTGCTTTTTGGGTCACACCCGGCAATGCTCAGGGCTTCCTCCTGGCTCTGCACTCAGAAATCACTCCTGGCGGTGCTCGGGGACCATATGGGATGCCAGGGATCGAACCCAGGCTGGCCGCGTGCAAGGCAAACACCTTACCCGCTGTGCTGTCGCTCCAGCCCCAACAGAACGAAGTTTTATGAAGACGTTTATAGCGGATAAGGTGGTCGGAAGACAAAGTGGAATAAACCTTAAAAGGGGCCGGAATGATAGCACTGCAGGGAAGGCGTTGGGGAAGGAGACGGGCCCCACTGGACAGTGAGAAACTTCCAGCAAAGGCCCCAGGCGAGCTCACCATCCACTTCTGGGTGCGGGTGCTGGAGACGTGAGAGGAGGCCGGGGGGGAGCACTGCAGCTCAGGCTCCGCGTTTCCAGGGACGGCAAAAGGAGGCACCGGGGCCCGGGAGTGACACCGGGGCTAAGGCCCCTGCTCTGCTCTGCTGGCGGGAGGCCAAGCGCTGCCCCCGCGCCGCGTCCGGTCCCAACAGAGTCAGGCGTGTCCCCCTGCAGATGCGCCGCGGGCCGGGCAGTGAGGACAGCGGAGAAAGCAAGGGCTGGCCTCGCCTGCAGCTGGCCTGGGCTCGATCCCGGCACCACGGATGGCCCCGCACACCCCCCCGGAGCGATTCCTCGTGCAGAGCCAGGTGGAAGCCCGGAGCGTCTCACGTCCGCAGGGCCAGGGGAGCAGCCCGTGTGGCAGGCCTGAGCGAGGGCCCGACTGCAGGCAGACGTGGGCCCAGGAACACAGCGGGGGGGGGGGGGGCACTGCACAACCCCAACGGGACGGAGAAGAGGGAAACTTAACTTCAAAACAGTAGATGCACAAGATACGGTGCGTGCGTCTGTGGCAGTTCATGCGTCTCCACTGAGCAGCGGCGTAGACTTGGTGACACCTTCCGGGGTGCGCCAAGCGGTGTCTGCAAACTGCCCCGGTCCTTTCACCTGCAGGCCCGGCCCTCACGACCTAAAGGCACAGACGCCCCCTCCCCCAGCTCAGCAATGCTGGGAGCTCCCCGTTACAGGCGGGCGATGGTCAGACCAACGCCATCAGCAGATCCGCTGCCGGCACATGGGAGGGACCGAGGTGCAGCCCGGGCTGGAGAGCGGCCACCATCTCGGCAGCACAGACCATTTGAAACACCTGTGCCTGGCAGTCTAATAATTCTGCCCAGCAATTCGTCCATTGAATTTGTGAGAAGAAAGTCATAATGAAAATTTAAAAATGAAAAGCCAGGAGACAGAGCGTGTGAGCGCCACGAGGAGAGTCGGGGAGATGAGTAACGGACAAACAGGAACAGACCTGGGATCGACGAACCAGGAAACCAGGGAAAGAGCCGGGGGGTGACCAGCGAGGAAGGAACGAAAGTGGACACGCACACGAGGGTGAGTACCTAGCATAGCACTTAGCACAGCACCGACCGCAGCACCTAGCATGGCACCTAGCGCCTGCCCTCAGGGATCGGAAACTCCAGGGGAGCTAGAACCCTTTTGTCTTCTCCAGAAATGGCAGCACCTGGTTCGTGGTGACCCCGGAACCAGGGGGCCAAGAGTGACATGCTCCGAAATGCAGGGAAAGCCAACGCAAAAGCAAGGAAGCCGTCAGACGCCTTTGCACATGCCGCCCACGGTGCTGCAAAATCACCAAGTTTTCCAATTAAAGAGCATTTAACCTGAATTCTTCTAGAGAAGAGGAGAAAACCATGCTGGGCCCGTGCTCTGAGGCCAGGTGGTCTCTGAAACCCAGGCCAGGCATGAGAGAGTCAGAGAGCAGCAAGCTCATACACGCAGATGCAAAAACCCAAACTAGGAGCCCAAGCCCACGGGGTTTAACGACCGGAGCGGAAGTGCATCCCCGGGAGCGGAGACTGCTGACCGCCAATCTCTCTCCAACAGGGGCGTCGGTGTTGATGGGGAAGGGCTGCCAGCCCCAGTCTACAGGTACAGAAAAGAGAACAACACCGTCAGAGCACGGTTACGACAATCGGAAGAAAAGGAAATTTCCTTTCCACCACAAACATCAAGCAAGCATCACTTTCAGTGCTGAAAAGTTAACAGGTTTGTCTGTTTCAGAAAAAAAAGTAACAGGTTGAGTGTATCAATTATCACCGTATGTTTACTCAGCAGGCTCGAGGTGCCAACACACTCTGGCAAGCCAGGGAGGAAGTGATCAGCAGGCGACAGGAGCATCACAGGGTACCACAGCAGTCAAAGTGACAGCAGGAAGGGCCGGGAGACAGCCCGGGTTCAACCCCCAGCATTACCTAAGGTTTCCCAAGCACCGCCAGGCGTGAGCCCGAGCACAGAGCCGGGAGTAAGGCCCAGGACCCAAGTAGGGCCCCAAACCAAAAACTGAAACAGAAAACACGGTTTCAATCAAACTAAAAGCAGAGTTTCACAAACTGGATGGAAGAAGATCCAATAAAAATCAGCATTTCTAATCACGAAATGAAAACTAATCCTAAAAAAAGTAAGACCTCATGGTAACAGGAACGACAAGAACGGCCAGGCTGTGCGGGGACGAGGCTGGCACCTGATGGCCAGCCAGGCTGGGCGGGGAGCATGTCAGAGGGGTGGTCCAGCACCGACCCAGAGTCTCTCCCCAGGGGCCTGTGGGTCCGGCCGCCACCGTGGAAGCCTGGGCTGCTTCCGGAGCAGGACCGCCCCGGGTGGTGTGGTGTGGCGGCGATGGCCTTGGGAGGGTCCCCACACTGGCTCCATCTCTCGCTGTGTCCATCAGGTGCCACCCGAGGCCCCGCTGCACGTGGCCCAGCTGTCTGTCCCACGTGCCCACTGACCACGGTCCAGGTGCCAGACCCGCATCACAGGTCCAGGGGTCAACATGGAGACAACGGACCCACAGAATCCACAGAGGGGTGGACGCCCACCGGGATCGTCCTGAGGACCCTGTTGCCAGCTTCCGCCTTGGAGGCGGGGGGGGGTCAAAGAGAGGCACATGCACCAGGGAACAGACAGAGCTGGACTCAGCCCGAGGGCCAGAGGGCAGGCCTGCTGTCCAGGGGCCTGCTGGGGGATGCGCCACCACGACAGAAATTCCAACGACGGCCAGAGTCTCACGGCCCGCCACGAGATGGCCTCCAACTCCAGCCACGGAGAGCGGAGGGCAGGGGAGGGCAGGGGAGGAGCGCAGCAGAGGTACCAGAAGGGTCTGCAGGCCAGCAGGGCTGCTGGGGCAACAGCGAGGGCCACGGCCAGGCGTGGTGCAGGCACTGCTCGGCCTCACCATCGTTCTCGCTTGCTCTGGTGCATCACAAACATGTGATCAGGGGAAACCGACGGAGGGGCTGGAGAGTGCGGAGTCGGGGCCTTAATCCTGGCCCCTGACTCCCGACCCCCCACCCTGTGTGTGCTCTGACCCTCCCGGCCCCCATGGGAGCCCAGCCACACCCTCGGGGCAGCGCAATGCCCTGACTCTCCGGGACACGGCCCAGGGGTGTGGGGCGCAGCCCCAAGAATCAGGCGCAGCCGTGACAACCCCTGGGACCCATGTCACACATAGGCCTGGGGGAAAAGGCACCACTTCCGCCTGGTCTCACCTTTGACAGCCTGAAAACATCCAGGTAAGGGTGCTCAGCACTGTCTCCCCAGCCAGGACCCACGGCCGACAGCCGTGCCCCCAGACAAGAGCCAAGGCCCTGGCCACAGGCAAGGGGTGGACGCAGGGGCAAGATTCAAGAAGCCAGACGGAGTTTCAGGGGGGCCCCAAACAGGGAGGGCGGGAGCTACAGAGCCGGGGTAGGGGGCAGGCCACGGGACAGTGGGTGGCAGGTGGTGCTGGGGACAGCAGGGGAAACTGAGGCCAGAGAAGGGACTGGCCCACAGGCAGACCTGACCCCAGCTCTGACCCCAGACCTGCCCAGAACTGTCCAGCAGCCACGAGGACAGAGGTCAGGGCTGGCGACCCCTTCCCTCCTCCCACCCTGTGGCCCTGCCCCTACACCAAGAAAGGAGCGGTGCCCTGGCCTGGGTGACCCTGTCCCCGCATGAACAGAGGGAGCAGCCCCACACCAAGACGCCAGGCCGCTCCCGGGGGCAATGTCCGTCCCCCGCCGGCAAGTCCAGCTTCCTCCTCTCAGGGACCTGGTGTCTGGCAACCACGTCCCCCCCACAGACTGGGGACGGGAAAGGCGCCGAAGAACAGCCCCTCTGCCCAAAGAACTGCAAGAGACAGCGCAGGGCGCCCGTCACGACCACAACACCACGGAGCACCCCTGGGTGCCAGGCCGCCTATGTGCATGGCCACAACCACAGACGTCCAGTCGTTGACCCTGCCCAGGCCTGGCCCCTGTCTCCTCGCCAGGGCCCCGGGGCTGTGAAGTGAAGGGGACAGGACACCGCGGCCCAGAGCGGGCCCAGGACACAGCCTGGGGGGCTGGAGGCCACGTCCAGGCCTGGGAGTGGGGCTGCAGAGGCCACAGACCAGACCAGAGACGGCCCAAGGCCAGGCCTGAGATTTAAAGGAAGATCTAAAAGATCGCATCTTGGGGGGAAATGACACACTGGCAAGCAGACCAAGTCACAAGAGAGAAAAACGCAAACTAGCAATCGGGAGCAAGAGCAGAAACCACACTGAGATCCCACCAGCCCACGCTGCAAGGAGAGCCAGGGCATCGGAGCGACCTCTGGGCGGACGCTTCGGACCACTGAGAAGCTGCGTCTGCCCAAACCCACAGGGCTCCTGGGGAACAGGCGGGTCCAAACGTGGGGCTGGGGACCCCTGACTCCACCTGCCCTCCCTGAGGCCCCCTCAGCCCCTCGAAATCACCCTGCCCAGGGCTCGGGATGCGAATCCAGCCGCGGCTCAAGGAAGGTCCAGGCCCCAAGGCCCCGCCCGTCCTGTCTCAGCCGTGGGTCCCCTTCCTGCCCACTGACCCATGTCCACCCTACTCGCTGCAGGAGCTCAGGAGGGGCTGTCCAGGGTGGGGGTCTCAGGGAACTTCCATTCTCCACTCCCAGAGAGGGGCAGGTCCCTGACACGGCATCAGATCCCAGACCTCGCTGCTTTGCTTGAGGGTTTTCTGCCTCGTCATTTCTCCACAACGCTGTTGAACTGACTTTTCCTCTGAGACCCTCTGGGGCTCCTCTAGGACTCATGCAGCCGAAGCACCCAGGGGAGTGGAGGGTCTTCCCCGGGCAGCAGCAGACGCCGGAATCCTCAACTCGGGCACAGAGGGAACCCGACGAGGAATGCTAGCGGCCGACAGCAGCCCGCCGGGCTACCCAGGGCCAAGCGGGAGTCACACACTTGCTGCGGGTAGTTGGGGTGGGGGCTGGCCTGGAGGTTTTCGGGGGAAAACAAAACCAAGACGGGATGTGCAGGAGTTGCCTGGTTCGCCCCCACCCGCTCAGCCCAGCTGCCGGGTGCAGGAGGCAGAGGCGCTGCCCAGGGAGGGGCAGGGAAGCGCCCACCTGCTCCCCCGCCCGCTCCTCCCGGCCACGCTCTCTACTCAGACTATTTTTACTTCACTGTTCGTCTCCTCCTGGAATTCTTTTCTGCAGAGGTCAGCACTGAATTTTCTTTTGTGCAAAGAGCAATTCCCGGCCCCAGCCTGAGTCCACAGCTCTCGAGAAACTGTCTCTCCCGCGGATCAAGAGGACTGGGGGTGGCCAGACCTGGCCAGTCTCACCTCCCCAGCTGCTCCCCAGGCGGCAGGAAGGTGCCCCCACTGCCCAAGGCCGCCTCCCTCGGCCCCCTCCTCGGGAGCCACCTTCATCACTCAGCGACACCAGAGTCGGGGGGCACACGAGTCCCCGGGAGATGGGCCCCTGTGGGGGAGACCCCCACCCACCCCCAGCAGCAGAAAAATCCATGAGACCCTGCACGGCAGCAGAAGGGGCCTGGGCAAGGCAGTCAGGATGGCAGTCAACACCACCCTGCGTGGGACACAGCAGACACGGGGCGGACACAGAAGGAAGCAGCCAAGCAGCACAGGCCACGGCCCCACGGCTGCCAGGGACCCCCAGCGATCACTGAGTGTCGTCCCTTGCCTCCCTTGCAGCTGGGCCCAGCGGGCGGCAGAGCATGGCATCCCCGCTGCAGGCCGAGGGAACCAAGAAGGAATGCTGGTGGTGCTCCCGGGACAGAGGCTGCTGCAGTCACCCTCAGGGCCACCTCCTGCTCGGGACACCACTGGGCCTGCCCCGAGAGCCACACCCCGAGGTGCCAGCAGCAGGCCACATGTACGAGCAGTCGAGCAACACCGGCACCGACCAACGGGGAGCCTGGGGCTCTCGGCCGCCCAATGCTTGTAAGGGGCAAGTCCTCCTTCCAAGGAGTGAGCACTGGGAGGTCTGCAGAGGCGCAAACCAGTATTTTCACTGCACTATGTGTGATGTTACAGAGCCCTCTGGGTTCCAGAGACACCTGCGGGCTCATTCTCCACAGAGGGCTCGGCCTCTGCCCCCCGGCAACAGATCACCAATGAGCTCGAGCTGTGCTGACTGGGTGAGAAACAGCCAAGTACCCGGAACCACAGTCAAGTGTGTGTGTGTGTATGTGCGCGCACGCGCGCACACGTGTGGGTACACATGTGTGTATGTGTATATGTGCGTGTATGTATGTCTTTATGTGTGTGCACACACACAAGCACATGTCTATGCACGCAACGTGTGTGTATGTGCATGTGGGTGTGTATGTTCATGTGGGTGTGTATGTATGTGTGTGTATACGTGTATGTACGTGCGGGTATATACGTGTGTGTGTGCATGCGTATATGTGTGTGTGTGCGCGCGCACATGTGCCCCCGCAGTGACTGTGGAAAGCAGAGCTTCAACTCGAGACAGACAGACAGACAGACAGGCAGCAGGAGCAGAGGCGGGACTCTTCTCTGCCGACCCTGCTGTCTAAGTGTAAGCTAAAGCCACTCATCACTTTTCGTCTTTAAAGGATGAGCTGCTGCCTTCCACCTGGACGCTGCTGCTCCAGTCCCATCCTCACGTTCCTCCGTGGAGATTTTCCGGCGCGTGAATACTGGCACGCAGGCCCCGAGCTCTGGGCGTCCCGCAGCTTCTCACACGCGGTCTCTGAGAGAGAACTCGCGCGGGGGCACCCAGACCTGCGCCCACCCTCGTCTCCTCAACACGCCCGCTGTCCCAGCCCGACAGACAGGACCCTGGAGACGCCCACACCGAGCTCCACGAGAGAAACACCCCATGCTCTGGCCTTGCACTCAAACCCAGGGAGAAAACCTGACCCGTCTGGGGTGGCGAGTCCGTGGGTGAACAGAATTCCGTAGGAAAACACTCAAAGTACATTAGATCTTTGGTCAAGACGAAGGACACATGCAAAAATAAACCAAGCAATCCATTCTAATTGGGTTCCCATGGTAACTAGGGTTGGCTTTCTCACTGCAGCGTCCCAAAGGCCCAATGCACACTTGTAAACTACACTTCAAACAGCCGGGATTGTTCCTAGCCAACAGCGGATCAATTCCTGTACATTCCCACCCCCGACTCCAACACTCCCTGCCGCACTAACCCACGTCACCGGGCGCCCCCCACCCACAGCGATTACAGAAACCGACCACACACTCCAGGTGAGTCAAGCCCACGGCGGCACTGTTCCGAGTCACATTCCCGGGGTGCTAGCCCAACTGCACACGGCACCGTTGTGCTCCCCTATTGATTCCCAGGGTGAGCAGGATCAATCATTAATAATTACATTATGCGATGGCCCTCGAGGTTAATCATATTCTCAGACTCTCACCGTGGAATTAAACATCCAACACGGCTCCGCTAACACATAAATAAAACAAAGCAGAACTGCGAGTTCACAGCCTCATTTTCCAGGGTCCATCCCGAGACAGGGGCCAGCCCGAGCTCGGGTGGCCACAGCATGTCACAGTCCACCCCCAGGGCCGGGGGCACAGCACCTCGTTGTCGCCCCGCTCTCCCCAGCTGTGTGACACCTGCAGGTGACAGCCCGGGCACCACGGGGACCCGGTCCTCTGGGCAAAGGTCACGCGGCTGCTGGGTAATGCCAGAACGGGGCGGGCAGCTCTGGCATCAGGGAAGGCCTGGGCGGGCTGGCCCCTGGCCGCAAGGGGAGCGGGGAGAGGGGCACATGTGGGGACCCTCGGGCAGCATCCTGGCCCCCGTGGGACAGTCAGAAGCAAGAGTCTCCCAAGGATGATGCGACGGACCCCAGAGGCATCTGTGCCTGGAGCCAGAGGACGCGCCCCAGTAGGGCCCCGGGCGCCCTGGAATAGGGACGCTCACGGGACTGAAGGGACAGGACCGCAGGGGCAGCATGCCAAGTGGACGGAGGGACTGGGTGAGCTGAGGGAGCAGGGCGAAGTCTAAGGAAACCAGGGTCAGGGGACATCACTGGCCTCCTCACAGCACGAAGCCCCTGGGGTGGCCGGGTCAGGCGGGAGACAAGCCCGGTCTGGGAGGACTGGAGGCTGCACCTGCGCACAGTCTGGATCCCAGCACTTACACACACACCCCTGACAAGCAGCAGATGTTTCTGGAACCCTCTGTGGCTTTGTCAGGTCTGCATCCCAGGCCCCAGGTGTTGGCTCCAGGTATGGGTGCAGGTCAGACCAGAGCCCCCCACTCCTCTGCCGAGACCCCGGCGCCAGCAAGGCCAGCTCACGCAAGGCCGTCCCAGGGTGTCACTGCTGCCGCGGGCCCTGCCAGCTGGGCTACCCCAGGGTGGACGTTCCAGGGAGCCCCGGGGCTCGGGCGAGACCTGCAGGGACCCACCTGCACACACGGGCATCCTCGCCACACGGCCACCCCTTCCAAGGTTCTGGAAGGTGGCAGAGGCCAGCCTGGCCTGGATGACTCCCTGGGACAGCGCCACTGAGCCTCGGACACCTGCCTGCCCTCTGCTTGAGGGGCCGGGCTCTGTCACATCACCTGAACCACATTTCCAAGGAAGCAGCGCTCTGCTCTCCAGTCGGCTCGGCTCCGGCAGACACAGCAGCGGCCCGGATGCCCCAGAACCCACCGGCGACCACACCTGGACACCCCCCCCCGCCCCGCCAGGGCCCCCGACGCTGCAGAGCAGGATCTTCAGCCTCCCACCCCTGCAGAGCAGCTCCGCCGTGGGCCGGGGCTCGGAGGTCACTGACCATCACACAGACCCGCAAGCGCCCGAGACACCTTCTCACACGCCTGCTCCGACAGCCAACACCGGCCCCAGAGCCACTGAACAGGAAGGGAACGAGCGCCTCGATCGCCCCAGGAGGCCAGAGACGTCCCCACGGTGAACCACGCACGAGCACTTCTGACGGAGAACGGGCCGTGTCCAGGGAGAGGCCTCACCGCGCCCAGCGCAGGGGCGCCCGGCCTGCAGACCCAACTGCATTGAGATTCTCTGCATGGCCGAGCCCAGAGACCTCGGGAAGCGCCGTCTCAGAAGCCGCCAGGGCAGTGGACTGGGGGCTCGGGTGGGCAGTACGGGTGAGGGCTCACGACCCAGAGCACGCCAAGCCCGAGGACAGTCGGCGCAGCCGAGGGACTGCCCCGAGGGGCGGGAGAGGGCGAGGAGAGCAGAGGCCCCCAGCCAGGCGACGGCCGGAAACGGCGTCCTGCCCCCTGGTCTGCGCCCACGAACACGCTCCACTGGCCAGGGCGGCCGGGCCCCCTCGGGAGCAGTCCGCGGGGCACCGCGCCCTCCGACACCCACCCGGATTCTTTTCACAGGCGAGCACTGAGGAGCAGAGAGGGGAGACTTGGCAGGACGTTCCCTGCCGGACGAGCGGCCGGGCAGCAGTGACGGGGGCACGGGGCAGGGACGCGCGGGATGGAGGCCCAGGTGCGCAGGAGGCGCGGCCCATGTTCCGGCGGGGGCAGCCTAGGGGGCTCAAGGAGCGGCGTCCCGGCCCTGGCTCCCGGGCGGCCGCACGAGTCTCCCAGAGGCACCTCGACCAGCTCTGCTGTGGGGCCCGGCCCGGCCGCCCCACCTGAAGAGCCCAGCGGAGCGGCCAGGCCGGCTCTCCTCAGGCTCCTGCCCAGCTGGGAACTGGGGTGACTGCCGGGAGGGGAGGGGCAGCCGAGCGGCTACTGGGGTCCAGCTGGGTCCGGGACAAGGGCCCCTCGCGAGTGCTCTGAAGTTTCTTTTCTTTCGCTTTGTTCGACTTTCGCCATATGGATTGAATTTTCACACCACAAATCACACCGCAAATCACCGGGTGACCGCGATTCATCAGGAATCGAGGACAATTTCTCAAGCCATCTGACTCTCAATATCCCATTTCTTCATTTCCGGCGTAGTTTTCACAACCCGAAGGTAGACAACTGAGGGACTCAGGAAAACAAACCACCTCCCGCTTGCTCACCTGAGGGCCCTGTGAGGGCAGCGGGTCCCCCCCTCACCTGAGGCCCTGACTGGGAGCAGGTTTCTCCCTCACCTGAGGGCCCTGCAACTGGGAGCTGATCCCTCCCTCATCTGAAGGGCCCAACTGGGAAAAGATCATTCCCTCACCTAAGGGCCCTGTAACGGGAGCAGATTCCTCCCAATCTGAGGTTCTAACTGGGGGCAGATCCCCGCCTCACCTGAGGCCCTGACTGGGAGTGGATCCCTCCCTCGCCCGAGGCCCTGACTGGGAGTGGATCCCTCCCTCACCTGAGGCCCTGACTGGGGGGCAGATCCCTCCCTCACCTGAGGCCCTGACTGGGAGCGGATCCCTCCCTCACCTGAGGCCCTGACTGGGAGTGGATCCCTCCCTCACCTGAGGCCCTGACTGGGAGCGGATCCCTCCCTCACCTGAGGCCCTGACTGGGAGTGGATCCCTCCCTCGCCTTAGGCCCTGACTGGGAAAGATCATTTCCTCACCTGAGGCCCTGACTGGGAGTGGATCCCTCCCTCACCTGAGGCCCTGACTGGGAGTGGATCCCTCCCTCACCTGAGGCCCTGACTGGGAGTGGATCCCTCCCTCACCTGAGGCCCTGACTGGGAGTGGATCCCTCCCTCACCTGAGGCCCTGACTGGGAGTGGATCCCTCCCTCACCTGAGGCCCTGACTGGGGGCGGATCCCTCCCTCATCTGAGGGGCCCAACTGGGAACAGGTCATTCCCTCAGCTGAGGGCCCGTAGTGGGAGCAGCCGCCTCCCTCCCCTGAGGTGCGGTGACCGGGAGCGGATCCCCCCTCGCCTGCGCCCTGACTGGGCCGTCGCCCCCGGGCTGCCACCCGCACTCCGCTGTCGCTGCTGGGCTGTCCAGCTGGACCGGGCCGCGCCCCCCCGCCCCCCCCCCGGGCCACAAGGCGCCCCTCAGCGCCTGGACGCGGCGGCCAGGGCCGGACGGAGACGGGAGGGGGCCGGCGCGAGGCTTCTGGAAGCTTCCCTTGGGGGGAGGCGGGGGCGGCCGAGGCCACGACCCGCTAGGAACCCGTGGGCGCGCGGCACGCACGTGGCCGCTCCGGGGCCCGGCCGGTGCGCGACTGGCGGGAGGGCGAGCTGGGCGCCCGGTCCGGCTCGGTCCGGCTCGGTCCGGCTCGGTCCGGCCCGGCCCGGGGTCCGGCGGGAGGAGGCCGCGGCCGCCCCTACTCACCGCGCGCCTGGCGCCGCCGCCGGCCGCCGGACACCACCACGCGCCGCGCGGCCGGGCGCGGGGCGGGGCCGGGGGCGGGGCCTGGCGGGGCGGGGCTTCGGCGCGGGCGCTGAGTGGCTGCGGGCCTCGGGGGCGGGGCCCATAACGGGCGGGGCCTGAGGAGGGGCGGGGCCTGAAGCCGGAAACGGGCCGGCGGTGAGGAGCGCCGCGGTCTCCCGGCCCAGGAGAGCTGGGCGGGGCCTGCGACGGGGCGGGGCCTGGACTGCGGAAGTGCCGCCGGGACGCGGGGCGGGGGCGGGGCGCGGGGCGGAGCCGTGCCTGCAGGCGCGGCCTGAGCGGAGCTAGGCGGGCGCGGGGCGGGGCCTCGCGCGCGAGGGGCGGGGCCTGGGCGGGGCCTGGGCGGGGCCTGGGCGGGGCCTGGGCGGGGCCTGGGCGGGCTGAGCGGATCTGGGCTCTGAGCTGGGCAGGAGCACGCTGCAACCCTGCCTGGTGCTGCATCCCGACCTGGTGCTGCATCGGGGCTCGCCTGGCCCTGCGCCTTCTCGGGGCTCCTGGGGGCAGCCCTGGGTGCCCTGCTTCCAGCCTGTCCCTCTCCTCTCCGGCTCGGCGGCCCTTCCCGCCCGCACCCGCGGGCCCCGCGCCTCGGTGCTGTCCCGTAGGTGCACACCTGTGCCCTGGGTGCACCGGGAGCCGCACCTCGCATCCGGGGTCCGCAGTGGGCCTCCCGGAGACCCTCTCCTCCGCGGTGCAGCGAGCACTCGGATGTGGGGACGTGGTGGGGGTCCAGCCGGACCTCTGGAGATGGGCCTTAGAGCAGTGAGCGCTGGGACCTCCCTGGGACCCGCCTTGGCCGCGCAGGCTGCAGGCTGCATGCCCACGGCCCTGGGACTGGACACTGCCGGTCACAGTGCCAATCCCGACAGGCCAGCTGTGCCCATCGGGGGCCAGCACCCAGAGCCTCAGGAGGAGGGACTGCCACCGGCCCCAGAGAGTGCCCACATGGTCCATGGATGGCAGGGGCCAGCGGCAGCTGAGGTGGAGACCAACCGGGACCAGGAGAGGAGTGGACGGGCCTTCCTCCCGCCTCCCCACCCCCCGGCCTGGTGCCTGCAGGGATGCTGCATCTGCACCACCCACAGATCCTGATGCAGAGCCGAGAGTGGGGTGGACACAGTCTCCGGCCCAAGGCCAGCACTGCTAGAGACCATGGTTCCAGAAGGAGCCCCAGACTGGCCCCTCCCCAGGGTCACTCCCTCCGTAGGCTAAGTTTGAGAGCCCCAGCGGGGAACTCGGAGTTGCCCCTGCCTCATCCTCCTGGCGTCCCGCCCTCGGCCACCTCACCCCACCCGCCTGCCCTGACTAAAAGCCTCAGAGGGAGCCGGAATCCCGGAAGGCAAAGGTCAGAGGTCTGGGGTGCAGTCTTGCCCCCGCCCACGGAGGCGAGGGTGTCTCCGAACCCACTCCATCTAGAGCTGAGCACCCCGTGAGGAGCCGAGCCCGGAACCCGCCCTCAGCCTTCTCTCTGCTCACTGCGCCTGGGGCAGCTTCCCCCCGGACCCCAGCAGCACCATCCATCTGGGGTCACTTTAAAAATCCACTCAGATGTCTTTCGGGTTGCGCCGATGAACCCATCTGTGGAATCTTAAGAGGCCTCGCTGAGCTCTGACTGCAGTGGCCGATTCAACAACGCTCCCTTCTGTAGTCAGACTAAATCCTGCCGCCCTGCCTTTGGGAACAGGCTGGATTTCATCACAATCACCTAAAACCGTGTGTGGTTTGCAAAGCCCCAGACACCCGCCTAGCGTGTGAGGGTCTGTGTGCCACAGAGAAATGGTTAGGAAGCTCGTCCCTTCTGGGGGCTTACGTACGTGACCGGCTTTCTCTCCGAGAGCAAGAGCGTCTCTGGCAGAGAGATGCTCAGATTAGCCCTATTGAATCTCTGTGCTGCCTGGAAGAGCTGGCCCGAACTGGCACCTTGCATCAGGGGTACAGCCTGGAGGTGGGACCCAGCACGCCAGACCTGGGATGTCCAGATGACACTCAGGGGACACTTGCTCTCTGCAGAGCTGAGCCGGAGACTGCAATGCCGCTGTGGCAGACGCACTGCACTGGCCTTAGCGAGGGCTGGGTGGGGGTTCGCAGCACCACCTCCCACCTGGGGAGTGGCAGGCTTCTCCCAGGAAGGGTGGGCATTCAGTCCTGAGATCTGGACACTCTGGAGGCTCCCAGGGGTGGAGCAGCCCGAGGGTCTCATCCCAAGGACTTGGACTGGCCTGGCTGATGCAGGGCTGGAGATGCTGCCCTTAGAGGGATCGATTCAAGCCCATCCCCTGCCCCATGCCCACGCCGAGCAGGGTGGGCAGAGAAGGAAGCAGGCCCGGGGCCACCCTCTGGGCCATTGAGTTGTGCGGGGCTTGGACTTGGAAGACCCCCGGGCCTCAAAACAGCGCTGAGCCACAGCCCCCTAGACAGACATGGCTACACGAAGGTGGTGGCTGCAGCTGCCGCGGGCGGGAAGCCCAGAGGAGAGCGGGAGCCCGTTGGTGCATCGGGACCCTGACTCTGCCGCTGGGCCCCACCCACCCCGGGACCCGCCCTCCAGAGGCCGCTTCCACACATGCCAGGGCTATGAGTGCAAGTGCCTGGAGCAGGGAGCACACACGTGTGCACAGGGGCTGCGGGAACACATGTGTCATGCACACAGTCCCAGCCGAGGCTGTCGGAAGGCGGTGCCAGGACCGGGTCACCCCTGCGGCCCCGTCACACTCGCCTCTGCAGCCACCAGGACAGGGTAGCCCCCGCGGCCCAGTCATACTCATGACCGAGTGTCTGTGACGTTTCCGGAAGGCTCAGCCTGTGCCACGCCTTGGCCATGTGGACGGGACCTTGTAAGGCTGTGAAGCTCTGGGGAGCCACAGGGGGCCACAGGGGCCTGGGGCTCCCCAGGCCGGACCCTTGGCCTGAGTAGACGCCTTCGTTCCTCCTGACCTGGGAACCTCAGGGAGATCGTGGCAGCTGGGGACACGCGGGTGTCGGCCCAGGAAACAGTACGGGAGAGAGAAGACACACGGGGAAGCCCCCACTCGCCCCCGCCCGAGGAAGGGCAGACGCGGGTCCTCTTGGTGTGCGCAGGGCAGGAGCCGGATGGCCCCCCTCAACCCACCGCCCTGAGGCTGCGCGGTTGGTGCAGACGCCCATGGCAGGCTGATACCCCGGGGGGATGGAGAAGGACTCCCTGCAAAGACATCCCGGGGTGCTCCTCTGGGAGCCAGAGAGACGGAGAGGGCGGGAGGCGTCTCCCCAGAGGGCCTCGGGGGCGGCTGGTGGGGCCTCCTCAGCCCTGGGCCTGCCGGGACTGAACTCAGCATCACACCCTCCTTGCTCTCCCAGTTTCAGCCACAGCCCAGGGCCCACGCGCCCACCTCACCCTGTATGCCCAGTGCCGGGACAGCTTAAGCTCACTAGCGCCCTCTGTCTGTCTGTCTGTCTGTCTGTCTGTCTGTCTCTGTCCTCTCTCTCTCTCTCTCTCTCTCTCTCTCTCTCCCCCTTTCCCCCCACCCCTGGAAAAACATGCGATCGGAGGGCTCTGATTGGCCCAGCCCAGATGACTGCAAACTCCAGACCAATCACAGTGGGGAAATGAGGTCCCTTCCCTGCTGGTCACCCCCGCCCCACCCCCGCCCCGGAGAAGGGGTGATGGGAAGGGTGACCAGGTCCAGGCCCCCAGCTGTATTGCGTGAGCTCAGGTGCTCAGTGGCCTGGGCGCCAGCCCTGTGACCCTCCTCGCCCCGCTGAGGAGGGCTGGGGGGAGGGTCTGACCATGTACAGGGCGTCTCTGATGTGGGCCATGCGGGGTCCCACAGCCTCGACCCACGGCACTTCCCCGAGGCTGGAGGGGCTGGGGTGCTGCCAACCTCCTGAGTCTCAGGAGGGTCTCCTCACTCCTCTACCTCTGCTGCAGGGCTGTGAGCTGGAGACTAGGAGGGATGCAGAGGGGGAACACGGGGAGTGGGGGGTCGCCCTGGGCCTTCTCAATCGCCGCCGAGGAAGGGGCGCTCTGAATCCTCACCCCTCAGGCAAGCATCTCGTCCTTCTCTCACAGCCCAACACAAGGCCCAGAGAGGCGGCGTGATCTGCACGGCCACACGGCAGTGGTGCTATGGGCATCAGGACCGTGGACTTGTCTCTGAAGGGGATTTGGGGCGGGGTCTCCGCCTCTGCGCCCCTCCTGGCGAGTGGCCCGGGCAGGGACCCTATTGGAATAAGCAGCTGGACGTGGCTCCTATCCCTGGGGGCCCAGGCCCTCGCTCCCCTGCTCACACATGTTCTTGGTTTAAAAACACGCTCTCAGGGCTGGAGCGATGGCACAGTGGGTACGGCGTTTGCCTTGCATGCAGCCGACCCGGGTTCGATTCCCAGCGTCCCATATGGTCCCCTGAGCACTGCCAGGAATAATTTCTGAGTGCAGAGCCAGGAGTAACCCCTGAGCATCACTGGGTGTGACCCAAAAACAAAACAAAAAACAAAACAACACACACACAAAAAAACTACGCTATCCCTGAGTGGCAGGCTGGGGGTCCCGGGCCTCGCACCACCCCAGTTTGCTATGGAGCCCTGGGGATCCCTGAGCACTGTTGGGTGATCCCCACTGGGCCCAACTCCCCCGCGTCCGAGCAGCACCACGGCTTGGAGCCAGCCCGCGGCTGAGAACCCCCATGGAGGGCCTGGTCCCCTGAGCACCCGGAGGGAAAATAGATTAAGTGAGTCTTGCACGACAAAATTTCATAACTTTGTGGGATGTGAGCTCCAACCCCAACTTACAGGCGAGGAAGGTGAGGAGTCAAGAGATCGAGTTCCATGCAGTTCCACAGCTGCACAGCCAAGAAAGGCGGGAAAGACTTACACAGAATGACAGATCCCAAGGGTGAGCCTTCCTGGGAATATTCACAAACCCCAGAGAGAGGAAGAAGAAAAAGCAAGTGAGCAAGAAAGGAGGGAGGGAGGGAGGGAGGGAGGGAGAGAAGGAGAGAGAGGGAGGGAGGAAGGGAAGGGGAAAGAGGAAGGGAAGGGGAAAGAGGGAGGGAAGGAGAGAGAGGGAGGGAGGGAGAGAGGGAGAAAGCGCAGAGCTCTATGTTAGCATTTTTGAATCGAGGAATTTAAAATCTTTTGGTAGGAAGGTATGACGGTGTGTTTCTAGGGCTTAGAATGTTATCCCGCTATTTGTTCTTCAAATAAAAGAATCAGAGTCGCTGACGTAGTCGAGAGCAGCTGAGGGGAGCGGCCGCTGATGGGAAACTCGCCTTCCTGGGCGGGAAGGCCGGCAGACCTGATTCCCGGATGTGTTGCATCTTGCAAATTTGATTTTCGTTTGCGACACTTGAGAATGCCGATGATTGGAAAAATATAACTTGATTATTAACCAGCTAGAAATAGTAACGGAGGGTTCGCTCTGGCATCTCTCCGTGCTCACGCGATAGAAATAAATTGGAAGCCGTCTAAATGGGAAACTAAAGGTGAGTTCGGAACCGTTCCTTTTGCCAAGCGTTTTTCTGGTCACCCCCCGTCAGGGAGCCCGTGGGCTGATTCCCAGGCACAGCCTGCTTTGGGATGAATAAAACCTCGAGCTGCGAGAGCGGAAAAGGTCACTTTGGATTCCACTCGCTCCGCCTTTTGGGAACTGAGCCTGAATCTTTCTCGAAGGAAACACGTTCCAGCCGCTCCATCTCCGCTCCCTTCCGGAGACACGAGTCATTTTTAACGGTTAAGCGCAGCGACCCGCTGCATTTTTCAAACCTTCCTTGTTGCCTTTCAGCGAGGCTCTCCGAAACTTTGTTTCCAACTCATCTTTCCTGATTATTCGCTCCTTCATACATATTCCACAGCCCAGGCGCCCGGCGCCCGGGGAGGGCTGCTTGCAGGGAGTGGGGATGCGGGGAGGCAGGGGGGGCTCAGAGGGAGGCTCGGAATTGGGTCCAAGCCCGCATCCTGCCTCCGTGGAAACGAGGCCTGTGGAATGTGTGATGGCTCTGTGGAATATGTGTGTGCAAAAGCTGGGCGGATTCCCTGACCCGGGAACCTCAGGGAGACCGTGGCACTGGGGACACGTGGGCGTCGGCCCAGGAAACAGCACAGGACAGAGAAGACACAGGGGGAAGCCCCCCATCCACCCCCGCCTGAGGAAGGGAAGATGCGGGTCCCCTCGTGTGCACAGGACAGAAGCGGACGGCCCCCTCAACCCACCCCCCAAGCCTGCACGGTTGGTGCAGACGCCCCTGGCAGGTTGGTACCCCGGGGGAATGGAGGACTCCCTGCAAAGACATCCCGGGGTGCTCCTCTGCCTCTGGAGCCGGAGAGACGGAGAGGGCGGGAGGCGTCTCCCCCAGAGGGCCTCGGGGGCGGCTGGCGGGGCCTCCTCGGCCCTGTACCTGCAGGGACCGAGCATCACACTCTCCTTGCTCTCCCAGCTCCAGCCACAGCCCAGGGCCCACACGCCCACCTCACCCTGTACACCCAGTGCCCAGTGCCGGGACAGCTTAAGCTCACTAGTGCCCTCTGTTTGTCTGTCTGTCTCTCTGTCTGCCTCTGTCTCTTTCTCTCTGTCTCTCTCTGTCTCTCTCTGTCTCTGTCTCTCTCTCTCTCTCCCTCACCCCCCACCCCTGGAAAAACATGCTATCAGAGGGCTCTGATTGGCCCAGCCCAGATGACTGCAAACTCCAGACCAATCACAGTGGGGGAATGAGGTCCCTTCCCTGCCGGTCACCCGTGCCCCAGAGAAGGGGTGACTTTTCAAACTTCCCAACAGACGGTGGGGTGCCACCATCACGGTGGACCACCTCAGCTGGGGCAGGGGGCAGGGGGCAGAGGGGCTCTCGGCAGCGGGAGAGAATTCCCACTCCCCGTGTGAACAGCGCGGCCGCCCGGCCTGCTTACAGCTTCCAGAGAATTCTCGCTCGGCCCCATCCTGCTGGAAACTGAGGCATCATGGTTCAGAGCTGTGTTTCCCCGTGAAGGGTGGCAGCAGCAGGCCTGGCCCTCCCCGCAGACCGCCCGGGCTCCCTGCTGAAGCCACAGTTTCCTGGCTGCTGCTGGGTCTGGCCGTGGCCTCCTCGCGATGCAGCTGACGAAGGTCACAGCTCCGCCTGTCTCCTCTGTCTCGGGGACGGCAGCATTTGATGAGGTATGAGCCGAGCTCTGCCCCTCCCGATGCCACATCCTGGTATTCTCCATTATTTAAAAAAAAAATCACGCCAGTTGATACTGAATCTGCAATAAGAGCTGGAGTTTTTGTGGCTTATTTCCTTTGCTGTAATGTGGCGGCACCATGGGCGTCATTGCAGGCATCAATGCCTCTTCCCCAATAAACCAAACGCCTGAAGAAGACCCTGGAGAGGTTAGGGATGTCCATAAAAGTGGAAATGATTTCGCGATATGGTATTCGATTTAGTATAATAAGTGGAATTCAAAAATAAACCTATCCTCCAAACGGAAATACTTCTGTTACTAATCAGAGGGAGATCGACTTTAGACCAGGACTGAGCCGTAGGTTTAAGAGACCTCGGGTGTATCAATTACCTTTTCCTCCACCTAGGCGATTGGTCACCTGAAAAATTAGTCTCTCTGTCTCTCTCCCTCTCTCTCCCTCCCTCTCTCTGTCTCTCTTCCTTTCCCTCTCTCTGTCTCTCTCTCTCTGTCTCTCTCTCTGTCTCTCTCTCTCTCTCTCTCTCTCTCTCTCTCTCTCTCTCTCTCTCTCTGCCCCTGTTCCCCTTGCATCTACATAGCTTGGAAAAATCAGCTCCACGAAGACGACCACCAAAAGCATTTGTCACAAGGCCGATTCTGAGCCCGAAGCCTGTTGTGAGCAGTTTCTGTATCCGTGTCGTAATTCTACCTTGAAGATTCTCCACTAGAGAAAATGTTTCAAAACTCATTCCAAGGCGTCTCCGCCTTTCATCCTCAAATACTGGCATTTGGGGGTGCGGGGAAACCAGCAAGGCATCAATGCTGCTCAGGAGACTGCAAGGTGGTGGCTTAGGACCTGCTAGAGCACTTTGTGGGTGCAGCACCCTGAGAGGGGCCCAGTGGGACAGGGAGGCTCCCCGAGAGGGTGGGAATGGACCCTGGCTTCCCTGCCGCCAGGTGGGGTGAAGACTCAGCGGAAATCCAGGTGGAGGGAGGATGGAGGAAGAGGGGTCCCCTTACACCCCCTCCGCAGAGGTGCAGACCAGCCTTTCGAGAAAGCAGTACCTCCAAGAGTGTCTCCAGAAATCACAGTGACACAATCAACGCTCCAGCCACCGACAGAACCTGGAAACCACGAGCTGGAAACAGACGGTTTGGGAGTTGATTTTGAATTCCCTTTAAAAATGCACCATGCCAGGGAGAGAGTTCTGAGGGCAGGGCATTTGTCTTGCGTGCAGCTGACCCGGGTTCGATGCCCGGCCCCACACTTGGTGCCGGGCAGGTGCAGGTCCGAGCAGAGCACCCAGAAGGGCCCCGACGACTGCTGCTGCTCACAGAAAGAAATTAGCCCACGCTTTTAGGAGTAGAAATGAAATAATTGTCTCCCAATTGGATGCAATTTAGCGATTGCTCTTTGAGAAAGTTCATCATCACCATTTTGTTCTGTTCTTAAAATGATCCTTAAGCAATGAGCAGAATATTCGAATGTGTTAATTCAAATGATTCTTTGGTAAAGAGATGTAAAAAATTCCTTTAAAGCAGCGACCAAATGGCGCTTTTTCTCCATGCCCCCCTGTCTCCCCTCCCGGAGTCCCTGGCCCACCCAGGGCCTGCAGGTGCCCCTGGAGTCTCTGTCCAGTGACTGAAACAGACGATCCGGAGTTTCCTTTGCGCCGAGCTCCGCCAGGAGAGACGTCTCTGGGCGTGAGGAGCCCGGCTGGCCAGAAGAATCTCGTTCCCACGTTGCCTTCTTGGCCCCGGATGTCCAAGGGCCGCAGAGCCCCCAGGTGGGGACTGGACTCAGGATGTCCACACGCTGGCCGCACGCCCTGCCCGGGAGCCCAGCCCTCCATCTGCGTGAGTCAGGCGCCCGCCCAGCAGTGCTCAAGCTGGTGTTTCGTGCGCCCTGGGGGGTGTCACGAGTGAGGCTTTGTGAGGCTCCAAAGTGCTTCCCCACCTGACTCTCCCCGCTGACCTTGGGGTCCAGGTCTGCCCACTCCCTGGCCGGGACTCACGGCCACCCTCGGGCCTCGCCTGCCACCTCTTGGGATGCCGGCCTCCCCGCCACAGCACTGTCCACCCGCGGGAGCTGGACTCGGACACTGACCCACACCTCTCCCTGGGGATGTCCAGCGCAAGGGATGAGGGAAACGGAGGAGGGGACTGCGTGTGGGTGGACGCCGGGGTGGGGACGTGGCCAAGGCCCCTGGGGCCCCTGGTGGGTCCCTCGGCCTCACCCCCACGGGGTCCTCTCTAAGCCTGCTCAGAAGCTGCTCTGCTCTGCTGGGCCTTCCGGGACCCCCGGCCAGCCACCTTCTGTGGGAGAGGTCCCTTTCCTGACCTGCCGCCCAGGGCCAGCCTGACCCTCTGTCCACAGCTCGTGCCGCACACGCCTCCCTCCTGACGTGCCAGTGTTGGTCCCCGAGACGGGCCATCGCTGTGAACAGCCTGTCCCTTCAGGCTCGCCAGAGCTCTGCAGTGACCACACTGCTCAGCTGCGTCCCTGCCCAGAGGCCGGGTGAGACCTCTGATCATCGCTGCTTCCTGGAGCCCCCCAGCACCCATGGTAGCACCTGGCACCTCGAGGTGCTGACAGGCGGGTGGACGGGTGAGTCCATGCCGAGGGGATGGAACGAGGACGTGTCCTGGACACTGTCATCCTCCGGGAGGGAGGCAGAGAAGGAAGCCGGCAGGCTCGTCTGTGGGCACTGCCCGTGGTGAGTTTGGCCAAACCCCTCCCAGGCCGGGGCTGGCTGCCCGTGATGGGGTCAGCACTGGTGGCCAGCCCTGCCCACCAGTGCCCACAAGCGCGCAGACCCTTGGGGAGGCCTCAGGGATGCTGGTCTGGGAAGGCTTGGCCCTGCTCGAGCCGACACACGTTCGATCCCTGCCCTGCCCGGAGTGAGCCCCGAGTGCGGTCACAGGCTGCCCCAGAGAGGTTAGTTTTCTTTCTTCTCAAGTCTCTGGGGGGTGCCCAGCTGCCGGCACTGTTGGTCTGAGACCCCCAAGGTCCCCTTGGAGTTCAGGCCTCTGTGTGGACACTGGCTGCTGCCGGGAGGGGCTGAGGCCTCGTCACCGAGCGGCCTCTCTCCCAACTGCCCGCCAGGTGCCAGGTGTAGGCTGCGAAGGCATCCCCAGAACGCGGCCCCTCCACGGGCTGCGATGGTTTGACTCCGTCCGATCCTTTAGAAAGTTGATGGATCAGAAGGCTCCCCCCGACCCCCGCCACCCCTGGCTCCGCCAGCACCCGGCCTCACAAAGCGTCTCTAGACAATCTCCCAGCCACGAACCTGCCGTCTACCACCAAGCGTTCAGATGGATTTTGTAAGTGTGAAAAAGCTCAGAGCAAACCTATTCTGAGAGGGGCTGCCGGGCTGGAGCGAGGGGGTGGGCGGAAGGGAGTGGCCCGGCCCTTCGGCCTGGCTGCCCACCCTGCCTGCCCCCTCCAGGCACCCTCTCTGCCACCCCCCTGCGCCCACCAAGCCCCCCACCCCGGGCTGGTTCTCTGGAGAACTCAGTATGCCTGAGGTCTGCACGGGACAGAATGGTGGGTGAGAGCCACTCTCGGACCTGTGGTCAGTCAGGGCTGCAGCTAGCGGACCGCTGGCTGTGGTGAAGATCCACCCTCTCTGCTCACCCCCAGCCCCTCCCCTCTCCGCGACCCCACCCTCTTCCTCTAGGCCGACACGCTCCCTCCCTCCCTCCCTCCCTCCCTCCCTCATGTTACAAATCAGAAAGTCAGTCTCACGCTCTGTGGACACCCCGAATCCTGGTTCTTTGTCGCTGGTGGCCTGTCACTGCGGGGGCCCCCCGCTCCCCCCAAACATGTCAGGCTCAGTCTTGAGGGATGACGTGGGCAGCTGGAGCCCCCAGCCCCACCCTGAGACCTGGGCTGAGCCTTGAACCTTGGGCACTCGCTGAGAGACGCCCCCGGGTCATTCCTGCAGGCCGTCTGCTTCGCTGCCCACCAGGTCTGGGGATGCGGGTGTGGGGGGGCGGTGACCCCAGAGCCTGAGGGGGAGCCACACCCACCCACAGAGGGCCCGGTGCTCTCTGGAACACTCTGGTGCACTCACACCTGCAGGGCCAGCATCCCTCCTGCCTGGTGGCCGTGCCGTGGTCCCCGATTTCTTGTCGTGTGGCCACACCCGTGGAACTTGGGGGCCAGCAGGGTTGCCCCAGGGGTGATGTCAGGAGCGAAGCCAGACCTCACAGCTGGAGGGCCCAGCCTGGCCCCAAACAGTTCTTTTTATTTAAAAAAAAAAAAACTCACTCTCATCAGAGTTTTCATGTTTTATCTTTAACTGTGTGTATCAGGGCGTCATGACCTTCAAGGGTCTTCGTGGTGGGGTTTCAGGCACAGCGTGTTCCGCGCTGACCCCCTCCCCCCCCCCCCCCCGTCAACGCCCACTCTCTTGCCCAGTGTCCCATCCACCTCCCGGGCAGGCGCGTTTCAGGGTCTGGTTGCTGAGTTAGCACCAATGTCCCCCGTGCTGCAAGCCTGTGGCTCACACAGACCAGATGGACTCACCACCCTGCCCCGCCTCTCACACCTGCCCCTGCCGCCCCCTGTGTCCGTCTCTCGTTTCTCTCCTTCCCTGTCCTCCTCGGTCCCTAGGGCCAGGGAGCGCCAGGCAGCCCCCTTGGGTCCCCTGTTTCCTGCCCAGTTACTCTCCACCCGGGGTGAGTGGGAGCCTCTGCATCTGTCCCTCTGACTCACTCACCAGCCCGGGGCCCTCCAGCCCGTCCACGTGGCAGCGGGCGGCTGGTCTCATCCTTCGTCCATGCTGTGTGTCGGCCGCACCCTCACTAGCCGCCTCTGTCCGGTGCTGGGGTGGGCGTGGGGTCTCGGCCCTAGGACTGAGCGCTGCAGTGACCGATCGTGCGCGTGTCCTTCATGAGCTCCGTGTCTGGGGGCAGGAACCAGGCGCGGGGCAGCTGGCTTGAAGGCGAGGCGCTCTTCTTCCTTTGCCGAGAACTCTCCGCCTTGTTTGCCACGTTTGCGTTTTAAAATCTCGCTAAAATCTTGCTCACACATATCAGACTATCCCAACAACTTTTTCAAGTGTCCAGATCCATGGTGTCGAACGTATTCACATGACTAAAATTCTTTTAAACTGAAAAAGAATTTAGATGTATTCTTTTTTTATTACGCGTTTGGGGCAACGTGATTTCACGTTTCCTCTACTTATCATGCACCGTGATTTTTTGACTTTTTCATATTGTCAGCCGTTCCTGGAGGACAATGATCTGAAATCTTCCAGCACGTTCTCGGCCATGCCCTGCAAGGAGGCAGAAGCAGGCCGACTCTGCCCAGAGCACCAGCTGTGGGCGTCGGCGAGGGCTTGGGTACTGGGCACCACGCGGTGCCACGAACCACAGGTGCTGCGGCCTGTTTGCATCTCCAGTGAGCCCAGGCTGTGACCGCTCACACATACTTGGCTTTCCGCCTTGGCCGAGGAGGCCGTGGCAGTTCTACCCCCCACAGGCCCTGCACTGCCCGCTCTGATGGTGCCCCAGATGGCCATGTGTCCTGGTCCTGGGTCCAGCAAGCAGGCGTGTGGCCGAGGGGGGGAGGTACTAGACCAGCCGGGCCCCAGGTGCCGGAACCCCCTCGTGTCCCCAGACCCCGTCTGTGTCTGGGACCAGTGCAGGCCGGGGGAGATCTCTGCTTTCTTTAGCAGGAAGCGTTTACTTTCTTCCCCTAACGAGCACATGACTTTGGCCCACCCAAACGGGGCTTTGTCTCTGCTCCGGCACCCCAGCCTCGAGGGGCAGGAGTCGGGGAGCGTGCTTTCTGCCAGGCGGGGCCCGCCGAGCCCAGAGAGCAGCCGTGGCTATAATTGGAACGGCATGCAGAATGAAGAGACTTTGGGACATCCCGGGTCCTCCTCATCTTCAGTATCTGTTGCCATGGCAGCCAGCAAGCAGCTCGGGAAATGCTCGCCCACTCGCCGCCGCCGAGGGCGCCTTTAAATGAAGTTGCCTTTTCCCCCCTTTAGTTTCTGAATAAACATAAACCAGGGTTTTCAGTGCAAAATCCTGATTTCAAGGTTATTGATGCCGTCCTAAATTAATACAGTCTGCACATCGGAGCTCGGGCTACTCCTGTCTTCTGAAAGCCTGACATTTGTTTTTCATCACGAACTTAAAGGTCAAGGGCTACAGATGGATCAGGTACCTGCCCGGGTTTACATTTCCATGCATTTTATTTTATTCCCACATGCGCTTCTTATGAGATCTGTCACTGGAATAAAACTGTAGCTCTCCGGAATTCTCCAGACTGGGCAGGAGAAGAGCTGTCAAGCTGCTCTCTCTGCGTAATTGGAATTAAAAGAAGAAATCTATGCTGATTTGATATTTCCAAAGCTCACAGTTTAAGCGGCACGGTGGCTGGGACCGGCCGGGAGAGGGGCAGGCGAATGAATTTCTCGAAGGCGCGCAGGAATTCCCGTCGTTCGGGGGGCTCTATCCTCATTATGCACCCTTGCCCGAACGCCAGAGACACCTCGCCACCTGACGCGATTAGCCCACGAGCAGTCTGGAATTGCCGGGAACAAGCCCTTTGCGCTCTAAAGCCCCCACTCATCTGAGCGTTTGCTGTTGTTTGTGTGTGTTTCTGTCTGAGGTAAGCGTGGCGCTCACAACATCACACCCATTCTTTTTTTTTTTTATTTCGTGATTCCCAAAGAACATTTTATATTTTTACCCAGATACCTGTGGCGCTGACAGGGCAGGGTGCATTCATTCCCCTTGATTTTGTGGTGAGGGGAAGGCTGGCATGAATAATTCAGAAATAACGCTGAGACTGTTAAGTGCGAGCATTGGCGAGGTCATCACGGCTGGGAGAGATGAGCTGAGAGACTATTACTATTCCGCGATCTTTGAATCTCAAGGTGACATCATTATGATTTCTCCATATCTCTAATGTGGTGCCACGACGGCTTATTGCTGTGTTTCTCATGTAGGGGAGAAAGATCAATTACATACAGACCTGGAAATGTGAACCATAAGCAGAGTGCCCAATAAAACTGTCATTAACCGTCCCCACAACTTCAGCTGCAAGCTTCCAGGTCAAGCTGCTTTAAAAATGATGTGACATTGGAAGGCTGGGTAAGGAACCTCGTCCTACCGGGAGCCGTTGCTTAGCCAAATCCGGAGAGTCTTTAATGACACCTGCTAATTTAGCACTCGGGTTCGAGAGCAGTCGGAGGAGGAGGAGCGCGAGGAAGAGGCTGGCTCCGTGCCCGCCCCCGGGAGTGCCCCCGAGCCAGCACAAAGCAGTCCCACGCAGTCATGTTTAATTTATTCCCATTTCCAACCAGACGTGGAAGGATATCACCCAAAAATAAGCGGCACGGAGCGCCGTGTTTACGGCCCCGGCCCCCCATTTGTAACTGCTACATAATCAGCGATAAATCTTGCTCTCTCTGGCACGGGATTAGAAAACACCTCTGCATTCAAAAATATTAAAATGGAATAGAGCGATTACTATGGAAAAATCCCTCTTCTTCTACCCCCAAAGGATCTGGCATGTTTAAAACATTTTTTTTTTAACTTCACCGTATTTTACAAGCCCTCCGCCAGCTTTCTTTTTAATTAAAATGCTCCTCTCGCGTCCGACCTCTGGTTTGCCGCTTTGGCTTAGGGCTTTAGCAGTTCACAGTGGTTGTGATTTTTGGAAGAAGGGACGCAAACGTGTCACAGGTTTCTTCTGTTCTGTGGAGCCGAGCAGCGGCCGTAGACCCTCACCCGCCGGCTCTCCTGCGACTCAAGGCCGCTCAGCAGGGCGGGGATGACTGGCCACGGGTGCCCGGAGCCTTCTCTGGGCGGCCAGGCTGCTGCGTTCTGGAGGAGACTGGATTGCCAGGTGACTTTGGCGTCTGCGGTTCGGAACAACGCTCGGGGCTCTCAGGGCCATCGTTACGCCGGGCTGGACAGGAGCAGCAAGGTGTCACTTGGCGGCCGCTCCTGAAGGTTCGTTCCTGAAGGCCGTTCCGAGGGTTCGAATCCAGTGTTGAGCACGCCAGAGGTTTGCGAGCAGAGTGGGATGGGCCTCACCTACCCGCTGGGTGACGCCCTACAAGGCAAATCTCCCCTGCACCTTCCCCCCCTCCCCCTCCCCCTCCCCCTCCCCCTCCCCCTCCCTCTTCCCTCCCAGCTCCTCCTTCCCCTTGCCTGCCTCTCAGGGGGACACGCACAGTGCTCCTTGGCGGCCGAGGGATCCCCCAAGGGGCAGCAGGACAGGACAAGGTGCGAAGCCCAGCCCTGGCTGTTCCCCAGGCAGCGAATCCGACACCCCAGTTCTCAAAGTCTTTCTGAGGGCCTCCGGGGGTTCCCCTCCAGCAGGGGGTCCCCTGTGCTTCCTCTCACAGACACGAGACTCTCCAGACAAGACTGCAGAGATGACCACGGCCTGCTCTGTGGGTGACTGTCCAGGTGTGGCCGGTCCGCAGAGCGGCCTCTGTGCTGCTCCGGCAGACCCCGTCCTCATCCCACCCCTCCCTCGGGGTCCCCGTGGGTCCCTCTTCCTCTGAGGGTCCCCGAGGCTGCGCCCCCTCCTGGCCGGCCCCACGAACACCGTCCCCAAGGCCCCGGTCCCAGGTGCGGGTGTTGGTCCGGGAGCGAGAGGAAGCGGCCCCTGATGGGATGAGGCCCCCGAGGCCACGCTGGGAGGCCTCAGCCCGCGGCCCCCTCCTCCCGCTGCCTCCTCCGAGCAGGACTCAGGCCTCGCTCCTGGGGGTCCGAGACGAAGGGGTGGGGGGAGCTGGGAGCCCTGGGGGTCGCCTTTGAAGTTGCCGAGTTCTCACAGGCAGGGACAGAGCGCGGGGGCGCGGAGGCCCGCTCCCACACGTCCTGTTCAAAGGGAATCGGCCAAGTGGGCCGTGCCCGGCTGCCCCTCCCTCCCGCCCGGCCCCGCATCTCCGTGGGGTCGTTAACATTTCATGCCTCTCCCGCTGTCCCCCAGACGCTCCCTCCCGCCACACAGACCGGCCTCGGCGGCCACCCCCCCCCCCTCCTGCCGTGGCTGAGGAGGGCTGGCGGGCCGCCCCGCGGAAGGTTCCGGGAGCTGCACCCCCGCCTGGTCCATAATCACAGCTAATGGGCTGGCCACAGCGCCGGCGGGGGCCTAAATGGGCTAACACTACATTGACTATACACAGCGAGGCCGTAAGTGACATTACTTTGCAGATAAGCAACAATCACATCATTAAGCAGAGGTGGTTAGTGTACCCGTCCCCCTAACTGTGATGGATGGCGACGCCTTTGTCTGTCACCGGCTCCGTGGAAGCGGCGATGCCGCTCGAGGTTCGAGGGGAATCAAGATGAATATTGCGACTGCAACTTTGCTCCGCACCGACGCAGACCGGGCGGGCTCGGCCGCTGCCGGGCGGGTGGGGGCAGGCGGCTGCAGGTGCCCGGCGGGGACAGCAGAAGGCCAGTTCCCTGTGAGTGGGCCGGGTGGCCCAGAAATACAGGTGGGAAGGAGAGGCGGGACAGAGTCGCATTGTGCCGTCTCCTCGGCTCCGCCGTGACCACCCTCACCTCCCTTCCTGCCAGGAAGAGTCCAGAAGACCCTGGGGGTGGGGGGCAGCTCTGGGCACACACCGGGCAACTAAGTCCTGGGTCTGTCCCTTTGGGGCTCGTGGCATCAGTGGATAAACTCGTCCAGATCTGACTGTGGACGTGGCCGTGGCCATGGCTGTGGTCACAGCTGTGGCCGTGACCATAGCTATGGTTGTGTCCGTGGCCGTGGCTGTGTCTGTGGCCATGGCTGTGGCTATAGCTGTGGCCGTGGCCGTGGCTATTGCCTTGACCATGACCACTGTGGCCGTGACCGTGGCAGTGGCTGTGGCTCGAGCAGCTGAGGAGGGGCAGGTGCTGGAGCCTGGGTGAGGATGGCGTGATCGTTGGGGGTTGGGGGGCTCAGGAGGAAGATCAGAATGTCCACTCGGTGGGTCAGCCCTCACCAAACAAGGGGCCTTCCTGGAAAAACGTGCAGGAGGTGAACTGCGCTGCCCTGCCACGCCGGCCTGCCATGGCCTCTCTATCTCCCACCCCCTGTTCTTGGTGGACCAGCTTCTGTCCTGGGATGGTGGCCCCTGGGGCCGGGGCGGTGACCCCAGGACCAGGAAGGGGAGAAGCCTGCTGGCTGCGCTTGTCTGCTGTGGTGGGCCCAGCGCCTGCCCCGGCCATGGCACATGTGGCTGAGCCCGCAGGCCGCCTTGCCCCAGTGTCCATCAGCCACTAGGAAGGCCGGGGACGTGGGGGCAGAGCATCGAGCGGATCAACCGGGGCCAATCAAGGATCAATCAGGCCCCTTCAGCTGGACAAGGAGGAAGTGAGCAGCAGGTGAGAGGGGGTCGGTGGACCTAGGGCCTGCTCACGGACACCTGACCACCGTAAAGGCGGCCGCCAATCTGGACCACGGTGAGCAGGGGAAGGGCGGGCGGGGGTCCTCTGAGAGGAGCAGCAATGGCGTGGGCACGCAGAGGTTCCCGGGGGCCTGGACACAGCCGGCCATCCCCGCGGGCCCCACACTCCAGCTGCCCCGGCGGCCCTCACCTGGCTCAGAAGCATTCACGGAAAGAGAAAGGCAGCAAAGAGACGCGACAGCGAGAGAATCCAGCCCCCGCTCCCGCTGCAGTTCTGGGAAGAGTCTTGGGAAAACGTCCTCAGGACCCGCACCTGGACGCCCGGCGCCCACCCCCCAGGGGACCCCGCGGGCCTCGCCCGCCCTCACTCCCGGCCCTGGCCCGCGCCTCCTCCCGCCTTCCCGGGCTCCTCCTCGTTCTGAAGCTCAACTTCATACCCAGTGGCACTTCCACTTCTCTGTAATCTCGCTGCTTACAATCCACGGAACAATAAAAGAACAATAAACTTAATAAAAAGCCCCCATGATTGGAAACTGCTCTGGGAATGGCAGGCCAGTATGAAAGCTATAAATTTCCTTGTGAGCTCATGACAATGTCAGCTAATTTTTATGAAAAGCCCGTCGCAGGACGCGGCTCCGAGCCCCTGATCACGTGCTCGTCCACCGCGGACTTCCCCTGATAACGACCCGAGAAACGCCTCAGAAAATGATGTTTCGAGCCCCAAATCCATCTTGAAATGTTCACTCTGTCCGGGAACATTTCTTCCCTGACCTGTCTTGCACCTGAACTTTGAATTAATCATTCTCTTCCGTGTGGCTACATGACACCCTTGGCACCCTGGCGGGGTGGGTGTGAGTGAGGAAAGCAACCCTCGGAAATATTATCCCCCCGCCTGGTGATTGGCCACAGCAGCGAGTCTCAGGGAGGCATAATTAGTGCCCAGAACGGCCGCAGGGACCAGGGCCCCCAACTCAATCGGCAGCCGTTATCCTGACAATATACTCTTAAGTCGGCCGCGCCCCTGCCTCTCCCGGCTGCAGCTCCAATGGGAGCGGGCAATTACCGGCGCCTCCCCCGGGACTAGGGTGGAGGAGAAATTGGACCTCCCTGTAGCGGCACAAAATATCCTCCTTGCCTAATCCTCCACGACGCGCCCTCCCCGCTCTTCGGACCCCCCCACCCCAACATTCTGCGTTTTCTAGAAAATCAAGTTGGTTCGCAGAGAAACACCGTGCCCCGGTGATCGAAAGGAGAACGGCCATCCCGGAGAAAAATGCTCTGTGTAAATGAGTCCGGTATCAGCTTCGGGAATTTATCCGCTGGCCACAGAGAGTTTGTAAACTTTATGGCCATGAGCTGAGGCGTGGAGCTCATCCGTCCTGGCGGGGATGACCGTGACCGCCTGTGGGGATGCTTCAACACGGACAGACCCCGGGGACGGAGGAGGTGCGGGGGAGAGGGGCTGGGGTTTGACCCCGGAGAGCCTGATCACACATAGTCCCCCCACCTCAGACTGACCAACTTGTCTCTGTCTCCCTGGTGACTGCCGTGAGCTGCCCTCGGGTTTCTAGAAGGTTCTCCAGCTGAAGGGGCCGGGGAGGCCCACCAGGAGCTCCGTTGCTGCCAGACACTGTCTGCCCGAGTGGGGGGCCCTCCGGGAGGCAGAGCCGGGCATACCGTCCGCTGGACCCCCGTGCAGACCACCTGGGCAGGCCCTGCCCTGCCCTTAGGAGAGACAGGCCCTCCGACCCGCCCCGGCCATTTCTAAGTCTTGGAGCTGGTGAGGCCGGGCGTGAGACTGGGGCCCTGGGCGGCCTGGGAAGTGGCTGGTGGGTGCGGCCCCCGGCTCTGAGTCTCGGGCTTTCTGGCTGCCCCCAAGGCCCTCCTACTCCGCAGAGCTGGGGGGCTCTAGGTGCTGAGGAGGGGGGCTCTGGCCGCTGGTTCTGCTCGGGGCCACCTGAAGCCGTACGCCGCCCTCTGCTCGGGACCTGCTCCCTCCCCGGCAAGGTCGAGTTTGGCGTCGGGCCGTCAGGGAGATGGTCCTGTCTGTCTGAGCCTCACTCTGGGGTCACCCCGAGCTCCCCGACCGGGCCCGGTGCCCTCACCCTGGCTGGTGTCCCAGGACTGCGGGTTTCCTCGCTGCCCTCCCCACCTCTGTTCCTTGGGCTGCTCTCAGGTGCAGCTTCCCACGAGGATCTGACTCCTACAGGGCTTGACAAGAAATGAGACAGTTTCTTTTCCAAGGGCCCTGCTGCCTGATCACAGAGGTCGGGGGTTCTCACAGGGGCTCGAGCACCGCCCAAGTCCAGCCCTCGGAATAAGGGCTGAGGGCCAGTCCTGAGAGGCCGGTCCTGGTGGGCCGCCGCCGGCCAGCTGCTTTGTGCCAGGACGTGGGGCCGCCCTGGTGATGGTTTCCCGGGACAGAGGCTGGAGTCCCGCGGCTGTGCCTGGGGGCCGGGGGCCATCGGCTCGCCCCTCGCGGAAGCTTTTGCTTTCTGGTGGCTGCGTGGCCTCGGCCACACCGGCTCAATTCAGCCGGACAGAGGGAGGAAGCTCGCTGCCTATTGTCCACAGCCGTGGGCTTAACAAGCCGCGATGCCTCTGCCCTGCGCACGCCAGCCCTTGAGCCAGCCACGCGCCCCCGGCTTTGTTCTGTCTTCCCGGCTCTCCAGCTCTGTGATCCTTCATTCGGACCCCGTGAAGAGGCACTTTGGTCTTTTGTGAACAAAACAAGCTCGGAGCTGTAATTATTAAAACGCGAACATAGGGAGAGATGGGTAACTAGATTTATAATCCATCCCTGTGTAATTAAGAACAGCTTTGGATTTCAATGAAATGACAATTGCATAATGGATTTTGAAAGCAAGATAAATATGAAGAGGAAGTGACATTTATGAAGTATATAGGGAGAAAAAGGGTGAGATTTATTTTTCAAGTGATAAAGCATCGCCCAATCACAGTATCCTCTTTTATGGTGACAATTTTACCAAATGTTCTCAAATCCTATTAATTAAAAATGAAAGTGTGTGTGTGTGTGTGTGTGTGTGTGTGTGTGTGTGTGTGTGTGTGATGGCAGAGAAGATCTTTGTGCTTTGGAGGAAAGATTGTGTTCCTCTCAGCCCGACCCACCCAGAGAAAAGCAATTGCTTAGAAATATTTAACCAGCAAGTTTTTTTTTTCGCATTTATTGATTGTTCTTGTGGACACCTCGAGTTATTAAAACTTGATTTATATGAGACTATCAAAATATTTGAAACCCCCTTTCTAAAAGTTTCATGTTCTCAGTATTTGATTTCTGGAGACGGAGAAAAATGAGCTGGTGGAAAGCGATGGTTTCGTCGCCAGTAGGGCCGAGGGGCCGCCCTGCCTCTTACTCAACACTTGGCCAGAATTCCTGAAGTGCAGGAATTTTCTCTTGGCCACAGCGAGTCTGTGGGCGAGGAGGAGAGCGGAGACCTCTATTCTGGCTCCCGGCCGGCACCAACTGGCCAAGAGACAAGTTTCCTCAAATGTGAAGAACCGTATGTGGGGGAAAAATCACCGCCCGCCCCACAAGCCTATTGTTTTGGCCAGTCTTTATTTGGCAAAACAAAAGGTTTCTCTATTGCTCCAAAGAAAAACATTCCTGTAACTCTCTGCTCCCTAAGGCAGCAAAGTTAGTCACGGCACAGGGAAGTGCCAGGTTTCCAGACACGGTTCCGCGTGGGTCCCGGGTACACCCAGAGCCAGGCTGACTGGCGAGAGAGGAACTCCCGGAGCCCACCCAGCCCCAGCGCCGGGCCTCCCTGTGGGCCCTCGAGGGCAGTGGGGGGAGGGCTGGGCGCCATGCTCCCCTGGGCCAAGACAACCGCATGCTCTGGGCACAGAGTGGGCAGGGAAGAGGCCAGCGGGCGTGGACACAGGCGCGTCCCGGGGCCCTGCAACTGCACGGCCAACCGTGTGGATGGGGGCGGACCTAGCCTATTCCCTGCCCCCCTACCCCGTGCCATGCCTGAGAGCTTAGGGCACAGATGGCACCGGCTGGGCCTTCCTGATGGCCAAGCAGGGTCCCGCGGGGCTGGAGACGCACCCTCCCCGCCCGCCGCCTGGCCAGGTGAGTTTCGGTGGTGTCGTCTTTGCTCTTCCAGCACCTGAGAGTTTTTCCTTTCATCTTGGGTTTGGGCCACGTCTGGTGGTGCTCCGGGGTGACCCTGGCTCTGCAGTCAGGAACTCTCCTGGTGGTGCTGGGGGACCCTCTGGGGTGCCGGGATCCAACCCAGGGGTTCCACGTGCCACGCAGGCACCTGCCCTGCCAACCTGTCACCCTGACCCCGGCTCTCAGTGGAGTCTTGCTGCTCCTAGGCTGCCCGCCTGGTCTCTCTGCTCTCGGACTCATGGGGCAGGTGGACAGAGGAAGAGGCGCGACCAGGTGACGGCTGGGCGGGGGCGTCCCTTGGGCAGCTCAACCACACCTAAGTTCTCCCCTGACTGGCCCGCAGCAGGGTCTGGGCCCCAGGCCTGTGTCAAGGGCCTGCACCGTCTCCTGGTTCACTGCCCTCACTCCCTGACGATGGAGAGTCCAGGGACACTGGCCGGGATGGGCGCGGGAAGGCAGCAAAGCCCACCTGACACGGCACGGCCAGGGCTGGAGCGAGCGGAGGGATTGGGGCGCGGGAGGCTAGGGCAGAGACGCGCGTGGTCTCTCTTGCTCCTCCCGTCCCTCCTGCCGTGGCTCACGTGCCCCGCACGCTCCCTCAGCCTCCACGGGCGCCACCAGGGGTGCCCAGATCCGCCCCGGCCCAGAAGGACTCAGGCTGAATCGCAGCTGGCCCAGATGCGGAGGGACCTGGGGCAGCCCCAGGAAGCCCCCACCTGGAGCCCCCGACCCAGCCAGGGAAAGCAGCTCCGGGCCGCACACACAGCCCAGAGCAGCTCAGCAGCCCCCGGGGCCTGGGCGCGGTCCTAGGAGCTCTGATCGCCCAGGTCCCAGGTGCCTGGTGCCTGGACAACGGCATCCCCTGGGGGGAAGGCGGGCAGCGGGCCCAGGGCTCGTCCTTCTCTGCAGCTGCGCCCTCCCTCCTCACGGGGGCCCACCTGCAGGCGGCCTCTCTGCGGGGGTGAGGTGGGTTTGCTCTGGACTTTGCAGTGAGTCAGCCGCTTCCCCGCTCGCGTTCCTTGGGTCATGAGGCTTTGCTGGGCCACTCGGGAGGGGACGCGGCACCTCTGGGCTTCCTGGAGAGGACGTCCCTGGAAATGTGGACTCCGCGGGGGCAGCACGCAGGCCTCACCCCGCCCTCCCGGGGTCCCCGCGGTGCCCCTCATGTGCCCCCTGGTCTCAGCTCCACCGGGCAGTGGGCGGCCTCCAGGCGGGGCGGTGGTGGGCAGGAGCCTGGGTCCGGGGCTCTTTTAGACACTCGGTCACCCGCAGACGTACCACTCCCCCCCTCCCCCCCGCCTGCCCAGGCCTCTCACAGGTCTGGGCTGGACTGTTCTGTTCCCTGTCATCCCCAACTGACCGTCTTCTCCTCTCTCTGGTTCTGCTTCCTTGGGCTCATGACTCCAGAGTCCATCACTCTTCACCTTAGGGCTGTCGTTTTAGCGGAAACCAGCAGAGACGGGCCTGGAGCAGCTCGGCAGCATGTGGCATCGACTGAGGACCATCACGGTTGGTGGAGGATGAGGACGTGTGACGTCACTCTCCTCGGGAGCCGGGATCTGTGGGAGACCAGAGGGGTCACGAGGAGGCGTTTTGTCCTGTCTGAGACCAGCCCCAAGTGCGCTGGGGCTTCGGGGGTCCTGGGGTCAGCACGGGGGGTCTTCAGGGCCGAGGTTCCTCCTTCGGTGGGACCAAGCCCTCCCACGGGGGCTCCACCAGCATTCCAGAGCTGCCTGGACGCAGCCCTGGCCACTGCGGCTCTCCCTGTGCCCTGCGGAGGGAAGTGCCTAAGGCCACTCCAACGGCCTCCAGGGTACGGCCAGGGTAGGACACAGAGACGGGACACCACGGCCATTCAGGGGTGCCCGCAGCCTTGCATGGACCCTTCCTCCTTGGGCCCCTGCGGCTGGGCCTGCAGGCCTGCTCCTCTCCGGCGCCCACCCCCACCGCGGGCCCTCCTGTGCCGAGACATGCCGCCCCCCACCTCCTGAGATCCCACTCACAGGCCTGAGGAGACATGAGACACACGGGGGAGAATCCGCGCCCGGGCTCTGTGTGGGGCTTCCAGGCCCCTCAGCCACTGGGCCCAAGGGGGCAGTGCCACTTGGACCCACAATGCTACTCCAGCCAGGCACTGTAGGCCAGGCCCGGCCCAGAGAATCTGGCGCCTGAGTCGATGTAGCCTCCGACCTCGGGGGTCTGTGCTTTAAAGCTCTCGCGAGCCTTTATCGCCCATTTCCGATTTTACCCGAGGTCTGTCGAGGGCTAAGACGCTGGTCTTGCACACGGCTGACCCGGGCTCGACCCTGGCACATAGGGTCTCCTGAAGCCCCCAGGGGTGACCCCTGAGCACTGATCCAGGAACAAGCCCTGAGAACTGTGGGTGCCCCCGACCCCAAATAACCAGAAAGAATCTGGTTCAAAACCTGCACACACGTTTCTTCTGCTCTCTGGGCCCCACCGAGGACGCAAATGCTCCTCCTCTGCTCCAGGGGCTCAGCCCTGTCCCCGCAGCCCAGCCGCTGACCCTTAGCTCTTCCGTCCCTCCAGGGCCTCAAGGCGCTGACTCCAGGCCTTGTTCTGCACCCGGATTTGCGTCTCACTTTCCAAGCACGCGTGGTGACACTGGCGTGGACGGGGCGATGCTGTCCCTGGCCTTAGTGAAGGGACGGGGCCCCGGGACTCTGTGTCCTGGGACCAGCAGAAAACTGGAGGGGGCGTCTCGCCCAGCTGTGCTCTGCCCCACCCCTGCAATGGTGCTCACTGCGGGCAGGGAAGCCTGGTGGGTGGGGGTGTGTGAGTCACCATGGTGGCCTGCAGGGGAGCGAGCTCAGTGACCCCTTAGCACCCGTGGGGCACTGACCGCGATGGAGCCCTGTGCCCAGGCACACATCTGAGGACGCAGGGCTGGCGAGAGAGGGAGGTCGTGGCCAGGTCACCCCTGGTGCCGTGGGAAGCCCCGTGAAGAGAACATTCGAAGGGGCTCTGGGGTGTTGGGGTACTTTCACCCCAACAGCAGTGCCCCCTGCTGCTGTGAGCATGTCCCCTCCCCCGCCCCTCAGCTGAGAGCCCTGGTTCTCCCAGGTGGGGTGGATCGTCACAGGGCGGGAAGGGCGGGAGCTCGGTGGTCCCTGGCGGGGACACTGTCACCAGGGGACGGGCATGACACGTGGACGGTGTGTCCGGAGAACGCGGCCTTCCCAAGACAGCATCTGCTGCTTGACCCTCCTGTGCCCGAGACGTCCCCCTGGGGACAGGGTGGGGACATGCTCTGGGCGTCCGGCCCCGGGGAACCTCCTCCAGGCCCGACTCAGTGCGTTCCTCCACGCCTCCCTCACTGACTAGGGCCCGTGGCCCATCTGGGCAAGGTCTGTGCTCCCGAGCACTGGGCGCATGCAGAGAGTGTCCCTGGGGGCCCTTGGGTGCCTGGACAGGGCAGAGGGGCTGGGCACGTGGTGGGCAGTCGCTGTGCAGGGGGCCATGCATGAGGCACGGAGAGGGCAGGAGACGCAGCCCTGGGGCCACGCCTGTCCCTGGGGCCCGGCCAGCTGCTGGTGTCACTCCAAGCTCACGAAGTCACCCGCCTCCTCCCCAGTGGCAACCGTGCAGCCATCACCATCCCCCACCCCGAAATGTAATATTCGAAACTCCAAAACGAATGCTGCAAATCCTAGATGAGTCAAACACCAGCTCCCCAGTGGCCACCCCCCCCCCCGACTCCCACCTTCCCTCCCTGCCCTGTCTCTGCGGGGGGTCACGCTGCGATTGATGATTAATTGGCACGGCTTGGATGTTTAAGCGAGGAAATGATAGGCCCATCATGGATCGAGCTTTGCGTTTCCTCGAACCTCCGGTACTGGGCCCGAGTGAGTGTCCCCGCCCCCCGCCCCTCCCGTCCCCCCGTCCTGGAGCGAGTGTCCCCGGCCTCCCGTTCTGCTGGGCATCGCCCCAGATTCCCCAGAGGTGCGGCCACCGCCCGTGCCCCTTCCCTTCACGCAGGCCACGCCCAGCAAAGTCACCTCGTTTAGCTCCTTAATTAAAGGTGTTTTTGTGCCTTCACCCCTGGGAGATGCAGGAGACCGAGGTCCCAGGGTGATGCGGGCGGGGGGGGGGGGCGGAGAGGGGGAGAGGCCCGGTGCTGTCTGCTCGCCCACCCGCTGGCCACGTCCAGTCACCGGGATGGCCCGTGCACCCTGGGGCCCAGAGCAGCGGGAGGCCCAGGTCTGGGGATGCAGATGAGTCCCCAGGGGAGGCAGAGCAGAGAGAAAGTCGGAGAGGCCAGAGAGGCCAAGGCCTGGCTGAGCGAGATTCTGCCTCCCCTCCCCAGCACCCGGGAAGCGCGAGACCTGCTCGGGGGCACCCACATCAGGCGGTTGGGAAACCCACCTTTTCTGGCATCATGTGTTATTTACGGCCTGTCTGGGGGACAATGGGTGTAGCCCCCCCCGTCTATTTCTTCCTCGAGTGGTTCTTGGTTATATTTCTGGATTGCACGGGGCGGCTAGTAGCTGTCTGACTTGGCCTGGAGTGCTGGGGCTCGTGGGGAAGGCATCGAGGCTCGGAGAGAGGCATTCTGGGAAGCCCACCCGGAGGAGGTGTGCCGGGCACACGGTGGGCACCCGCAGCCGGGCCTGGCGCCCGGGCCTGCCCTTGCCCTGGTCTCTGTCCACAGATCCGGGTCCTCCATGCGCCTGCCCTCTCCGACAGGGACAGGGCGGGCCTGGCTAGCCCCCGGGAGCTGGGCGGGGCTGTCCACGAGGGCGCAGATCCCCGTGTTGTGACTTAGAGGCCATTCGCCGGGACTTCTGGCACGTGGATCGTGGCTTTAATGAAAGACGCGGCACCGGGGCGCGGAGCAGGACGCGCTCGCCGGGCAGCCGGGGGGTCCCAGGCGCTCCTGGCGACGGGTGCCGGCAATTCCCACCGACTCAGTGATTCACGGCGAGGTGGTCTCACGCCGCCCCTTCGTTTCCCCTCCGTATTCCACAGAGCAGCCTCATCTCCACCTATCAATTACGGCGGATTAATTTATTTCCCCGCACCTCTCTCCTTGCGTGTGGTTGGGGGCGGGAGCACTTAAAAGCGTGTCTCTGTCTCCCCTTGCTGGGGGCTTCGGGGGACGGGGCAAACGCTGGGCTTTGGGGGTTTAAGCCGCGGCGTCTCCCCCGGTCGGGACGCATTGATGAACACAAGGACGAGTGCCAAGGGGCTGGAAGACCAGTAGCCGGAGCACAGGCAAACAGGAAACCGCCGGGCGATGTGCAGGGCTGCAAAATTAGTAAACGCATTTGGAAGGGTCTCGTGCGCAGAGGCGCTATTGTTCGCAGGGCGCGATCCCGGCTCTCTTGACCTTCCCAAGTGCGGCGTGCTCGCGGCCGCTCTTCCTTCGATTGTGAGCCCACCCATGGGGGCGGAGGCCCCCGGCCCTGGCAGCCCGGCTCACGGCTTTTGTTTCAGGACTCGAGCGCCAGCTCTCCTGCCCTGCCTCCCTCCGTGCTGCTGTTTCGGTGCGCGATGACAGACTCGGCGCTTCCTTGTGTGCATGGTAACAGATGTTTATGTGAATAACAGACTTTTTTATGAAGGCATACACTTTATAGCCAAATACTAATTAAAAATAATTGCATGTAAGCATTTTTGCTTATTCCCTGTGGCCCATCTTTAATCATTCGAAATCACCTGCAGTTGAAAATTGAGGCAAAGATTTGATACGCAATTAGGAGAGGCCACCTGACTATATACTAGGCAGAAATAGCAACATATTTGAGCAAACACACACACACACACACACACACACACACACACAAGTGCACACGCCCGGCAGAGGGCCGCGCCACTGCAGGTTGCCGGGGCAGGTCGAATCCTAGTTCATGACTTTGTCAAGCTAATAGGATTTTAAGGCATCGCTCAGGTACCGCAGCAACTGCTTGGTGAATAATATCCGGTACCTGGCACATTCCGTGCACTAACTAGCTCATTACGAGTGGGCTTTAATTAGAGGGGTGGCAGATGGTCCCCAATAAATACAGGAGTACTGACTCCCTGGCCTTCTTTGCCTTCTCTCCTTCCCCTTTTAAAAGTAGAAAGGCGCAGGTAATTGAGACTCAGACCGAGTTTGGGTTTAATAGTATGTGTTCAATTAAAATTAAGTGTCAAGTGGCAGGAATGGGGCTCCACGGGCTGAGGGTGGCGGAGAGCCAGCGAGGGGCCCGCCTGGGTCCCCGGGCGTGGCGGTGAGTCACCTCCTTCTTGGTTTTGTTTGCTAAGTCAGGGCGGGCGTTAGGGGGAATTAATCAGACATTTCAGAGTGTTCTTGAACTCCGGCCCGCGCAAGCACTGCGGTGACATTTAGCCAAAACACTTCAGCAGGAAGCGAAGGGAGCGGCCAGGACGCCAAGCGCCTTAGAACCACTCGGGGAGCTGGGCAGGTGCGGGGCCTCCCTCCCACCCCTGCGCCAGGGGCTTTGGTTGTCAATGGGCCTGACCTGACATTTGAGTTACAGGTGGGGCGAGGAGTTGGGCCAAACTCCCAGCTGAGGAAGATGAATGGTTTGAGGTAGAGTTTGGGAAAAAAAGGAAAAAGAAAAGAAAAGAAAAGAAAGTGCTTTGCTTTTACTGCAGGAAAAGCCTCACGGACAGCTCACAGAACACATTCCAACCCAAAAGCAGAGGCAACCCAAAAGAACGGAGAGCACACGAGAAGTTAAGGCGTCCGTTTTTTCTTTAAATTTTAATTTTACGTGTGTGTGTGTGTGTGTGTGTGTGTGTGTGGCTGGAGCAATAGCACAGTGGTAGGGTGTTTGCCTTGCACACGGCTGGCCCAGCCGAGCTGGGTTTGACTCCTCCGTCCCTCTCAGAGAGCCAGACAAGCGACCGAGAGTATCTCGCCCGCACGGCAAAGCCTGGCAAGCTCCCTGTGACGTATTGGATATGCCAAACCCAGTAACACAAGTCTCACAATGGAGACGTTACTGGGCCCGCTCGAGCAAATCGATGAACAACAGGAGGACAGGACAGGACAGTGTGTGGCTGGAGCGATAGCACAGCAGTAGGGTGTTTGCCTTGCAAGTGACTGGCCGGATGGAGCTGGGTTCGATTCCTCCGCCCCTCTCGGAGAGCCCGGCAAGCTACCGAGAGTATCTCGCCCGCACGGCAGAGCCTGGCAAGCTCCCCGTGACGTATTCGATACGCCAAACGCAGTCACAACAAGTCTCACAACGGAGACGTTACTGGGCCCGCTCGAGCAAATCAATGAACAACGGGAGGACAGTGCAGTGCAGTGCAATGTGTGGAGGGGGGCGTCGTGCCCGCTGCTGTTACGGAGTTTGGCCGAGCTTCCGGAATGATCTGTGCTGGCACCATTTTTACATCAGGCCCAGTAGGGGCACGTCAGGGGGAGAGCCGGTGGCCCCGTGGCCGGGGATGGGCCTTGGTCTCCCTGGCAGCTTTGCTCCCCGGGGCCGGCTGGACTTGGTGTCTCGAGAGTCACTTCCTCAGCTGACAGGCCTTTCCCGGTGCCACGGGGGATGCAGGCGACTCCTGCGCTGGGCGTCCTGGGCCACGGCCCGCCTGTGGCAGCGCCCACCCCGGAGCCGCCGGCCGCCAGCGCCGGGACCCACCCTGGCATCGGCCACCCGGGAGCCAGAAATAGCAGCCGCCAGTGAGCGCGCTTTAATTTCATTAAGAATTTTCGTGACAGCGGACCCCAGGGCCTTGTCCCACTTGTTCCTGATCACTGAAGGAGGGCGGGCGGCGGGTGGGACACACCCAGCAGCCCCCCACCGGCTCCTCGCGTGGAATCCTGCCCCCGGCGCCCCTGGGGACGGGCTGCAGCCCGGGATGGGTGTCCCTGGCGTGGTGCCTGCTAGGATGTCGGGAGGGCGGGGAGGTGCCAGGTGGAGGCAGCCTGGCTCCCCGGAGGGTGGCCAGGAGCGGCTCAGTCGAGGAGGCAGGACAGCGCGGTCCCGACAAGTGTCCCCACGTGCTCGGCGCTCAGGTCCCTCCTGTCCCTGCCCCCCAGCTGCTGGGGCCATGGCCGGTGTCACCCGTGGGTGGCCGTTACTAGCCGGTCCTGCCTGGCCCCCCGTGGCTGCTTCTCTCTGTCCCATCCTGCTGCCCCAGGACGTGGCGCAGGCCCTGGACCCGCTGACCACCCGCTTTCCCTGCAGGCTGCCCATGGGGATGGGCCGGTGCCACGGGGGTCCTGGTGGTGGGGGTGCACGCCTGGGGGTCTGGGCCAGCCTGGTGCCACCATAGACTGGGGGACGCCCTGGAAGCTCTCGGGTCCCGGTGCCCCTTGCTTCTGCTTGGGGCTGCGTTTTGGGGGCTGGCGGGGGGCCTGAGTCTGCCTGAGCCTGGGGCTGGCTGCCGGCCTGTCCCCCAGTGCGGTGGCACCTCCGTCCCTCGGTGCTACGCGCGTGAATCCCCACCGGGTGCTGGGCGGGGTCCCTGGCCCAGGCAGATGGCTGTGCTCCCCTCTGCCTGTGGGGTCTGAGCCTGCTGCAGGGACCTCTGTCCCTCGGACCTGCACTTCCTGAGCCCGTCCCCTTGGAACTGGGGTCTCTGTCCTGGCGGTGTGGCAGAGAACGGGCTCTGGATGGTCACGGGTTTCCAAGCTGCCATTTCCAACGGGCCGTTCTCGTGCCCCTCACAGGCCAGGCCCCTGCGACCGGGCAGGGCAGCCTCGAGCCCCGTCCAGGGGGCTGAGACAGAGCCAGGGTGGCCACTGAGGGGAGTCAGGACCGTTTTCTCCAAAGCCCTGGGGCTGGGGGACTGTTTCCACCCTGCACGTCTTCTCTGCTCCCCCTGTCCGACCCCCCGGCCCAGCGCCCAGCGCCCTGGAACACACCTGACCGTGAGAGGGAGCTCGGCTAAGACGTGGCGGTGTTCGCTGGCTTCACAGAGACGTGGGCTTGACACAGGACGTTAGAACGTCGGTTCCCTGCCGGTACTGAGAAACCTGCAGCTGTGAAGCACAAGAACCTGCTTCTCACGTCTGTACGCCTCAGCAGGTGGGGCACCCTGGGGGGGTCATGCACCCCCATCAGCTGAGTCTGTGAGAGCAGTCGCGGACCCACCCCACGGGGAGGAGATGCAGACCCCCGGCTTGCAGCTCCGAGACTCTATGGCTGACCCCCACGCAGGTCTCTTGTGAGGAAGAAAGACAGACTCAGGGAAATGACCCAGGCGGCACAGGCCGCAGCTCTCCGAGGTGCCCCACCCGCGAGCTTCCTCAGCAGCCCTGGGCGCTGAGCAGGTCCGTCCCCAGCCTGCGAGTGACCTCGCGCTGCGCCGGCACCGTCCTCGCGACTGGGCTTCCCTGGGAGCCCGGGTCCGAGTGCTGACCCGGAGGGGGCTGCATGGCCGTTTCTCTACCCGGTATGACACGGCGGGGACAGGGAGGCTGTGGGGGCGGGGGGGGGGGGCATGTTCCTGATGGTCATTTCTGGAAGGCGGGAGAAAGACAGGGGGTCGGGCTGCTACTCTGTGGCCAACTGGCTGGGTGAGCATGGGGGCGGGGCATGGGTGCCAGGCCCACGCCCTCAGCACACAGGACCCCCAGGCTCCTGTCACATGTGCCTGTCACAGGCAGGCAACTGCATGCGCACATTCAGCGAGCCCAGACACAATCCAGCCAGGGTCCGCTCTGTGCCTCCTCACCTACCCGCTCACCCACTCACACCCTCACTCACCCAACCACTCTCACACACACTCACCCACATAGTCACACAGTCACTCACCCACTCACACACTCACCCACCCACTCACGCACACACTCACGGACACACTCACCCACTCACACACTCATTCACTCCTGCGCTCATTCATTCACACACTCACTCCCTCACCCGCTCACCCACTCACTCATTCATGCAGGAACTGCCCCCACCACAGGAAACCAGGTGGGGGGCCCGTCTCCCGAGCCGCCTGCCCCTCCCGCCTCCCAAGCCCCCTCTAAGTCTCCAACCGACTCGGCCACGAGAGCGGCTGCCTCACTTCAATTAAGTTCGAATTAATTCTTGCTGGTTTCCTTGACGAAAACACCCACTTTTAATTGTTTCACCTAATTACTGGACGGCGACCCAGATTCCAGGCCCGACACAGGTGACGGGAAGGAGGTTTCCTGATGATATTCGCTGCCTGCCTCTGGGGCTCCACCAGCCCGAGACCCTCCCTCTCTTCGCTGCTTATTTGTCTGTCTGCCCTTCCAGACTCGGCCAGCGGACGTTCTCGAAACAAACAGGAAGCCCGGCGGGCGGGCGGGCAGGTGTCGTCACCTCTCGGATCAGACCTGACTGCTGGGCATCGTCTCGAATCAAGCTTCCGCGGTGCCTGATTAAAAGAGAAAAATCGGCCCTCAGACCCCCGACTTTGGTGCCTCCCCAAATTGTGCAGGGGCTCGAGGACAGGGAGCCGCGAATTCTCCGGACACTAATTATAGCATCCACTCCTGGCTCCATATTTGCATGCAAATATCGCCCTGTATAAATTTGGCATTGAAAACACCCCAAGGCTGCAGCCTGGCAGATGGGTATTGGATCACAATGAAACTTAACAGTACCTGGGGGCCTTGGGGCCACGCAGAGGCTCGGCGCAACAGGAGAGAATCCGTCTTCCCTCCTTGGGGGCCGCAGTGCGGGCTTTAGACATTGTTCGGGCCAGAAAATATGGAAGAGGTGGTTTGGAAAAGCACTTTGGGCCGAGCGCCAGCTTCCCCGGCTGTTCTGCAGACAGCCTGTAGATCTCGGGAAGTGGGACATCTTTAAATCACGGGTTTTGTTTTCCTCTCGGCAGACGAGCTGGGGATACGCGGGTGGAGAGCGAGGCTCTGGGCGGCGGGCGGCCGGCTGGCCTGGGAGCAAGTCCCTGACTCCCCTCCGGAGGAGTCGCGGGCCCCTGGGCTGTCGCGTCTCTTTGCCAAAGCGAAACGCCCCAGCAGGGAACAGGCGAGGGAGACGCTTGTCAGGAGGGAGAGGCGGGGAGCCCCGGGCGTGTGCGGGGTGGTCACTGCGCTCCGGACACCGCCGGCACCGCTGAGTGGACACAGGGCGAGACTGACGCACTTTTGGTCAAGGCACCCAGAGGGGTGGAGGAGGCCGGGAGGAGCCGTCGTTTCGGGTCTCCCCTTTCTGCCCACGGCGTGTGGGGCTGGGCGGGGGCTGGGTGGACCAGGTGTGTGTGTGACAGGTGGGGTGTGGGTGGGTGGACCCTGGGCAGGGTGACTGGACTCAGGGACTCTGAGTGACCAGGCCTCCCGTTGATCTCCTGCGAGGGACAAAGAGCCCAGTCACTGGACAGACTCACAAGGAGACAGACATGCAGGCCACCCTCAGCACTCTCTGGCCTGAGCGGGGTCTGGTCTTCCAGAAGTCTTGGGTAAATGAATAAAACTGGGCAAAGGATCAAGTGTACGTATCCCCAAACCCCCCAATGCTGGCCACGCTCATTTCTGCACAGGACCTTTGCACGAGCGGGGCCCGTTCAGGGACTCTGCCTCCCTCCGAGCCCCCTGAGCGCACCTCCCGCCGCCCTCCCCGCCCTGTGCCTTCTAGCAGCTCCCCCACCCAAGCCGACTCCACTGAGGCTTCTAGAACAAGTGCCCCTGGTTTCTGGGGAAGGCGAGTCCCGGCCGGTTCAGCCACACATGGCGCCTTGGGTGTAGGCATCTGCCTTCTGGGGCTGCTCAGGCCCTGGGTGCTCTAAAGGTGCTGGTGCAGGCCCTGCACGGGGGACCCTCCTCTGCGGGGCCGGCACAGTGGGGATTCCCAGCAGATGGTGGAGGTGGGGCAGGGTCCAGGCTCTGCTGGCGACGCTCCCCAGGTAGGGGCCGGGAGGCCCACTCGAGGCCCTTTGTCCCCCACCCTGTCTGTGGGCCCCGCCGGGGCTCCGGGCCGTGGAGGGACCTTGGCCCCTCCGGAGTCCATCTTCCGAGCCGGGGCTGCCCATCTGCTCACACAGCCCCCACTGATGGGGACCCTGGGCCCATGGGGCAAGCTGGGGGTCCCACTGAGACTGTGAGCGCCACAGCTGTGGGTCTGGCCACAGTGCAGGGTCGGGCTCACCTGCACAGTGCTCTCCAAAACCTGGCAGCCTGGGGCTGGTGGCAGGGACGAGACGGGAAGGGCATGAAGACGAGTTGTGATAGTCGCACGGCAGGGAGAGGCAGGAGCCCATCCCCCGGAGGGGCTACGGCTCGGCATGGGGGCCTGAGTCGGGAGCTGCGGCCTGTGCCCAGCGGCCTTCTCGCCTGGACCCAGCACGGGGGAGCCGGGCCGAGGCTGCAGCGCCCAGGGAAGCGCCCAAGGTCCCGCCCCAGTCCTCCCCACCTTCTGACTCTAGTTCTCCGCCATTTACAGGCTCCTGTGACCTCAAGCCTGGCCTCGCCCCTGCCCCGGCCTTGCCAGGACTGTCCTTGGGGTCCCCCTGGTGCAAGAGAAGGCGATGGCACGTCCTCGTTCTATCTACAGAGAGGCCACCTGAGAGGCCACAGGGAGCAGGGGGAGCGTCCGTGGCCGGCTGCAAGCTGGGGATTTTCTCTGGGTGACTGTCACTGTCACTGTCCTCCCGTTGGTCATCGATTTGCTCGAACGGGCCCAGTAATGTCTCCATTGTGACAATTGTTACTGTGTTTGGCATATCGAATACATCACGGGGAGCTTGCCAGGCTTTGCTGTACGGGCAAGAAACTCTTGGTAGCTTGTGGGGCTCTCCGAGAGGGGCGGAGGAATCGAACCCGGGTTGGCCACATGCAAGGCAAACACCCTACCTCTGTGCTGGGTTACTAGGGAAGGTTTTTTTTTTTTTTTTTAAGATGAAGTGCCACTGGGATGGGCCTTAGGCCCTAATGAAATGGAAATCACATAATCACGTACGGTTTTTCCCAGGGCCTCCCTCATGATGGGAAAGCTTCTGTTCATTCTAATATCGTTCACGTTGGAAAATAAACTTGCAAATTTTTGAACAGGGGTTGCAGCTGGACACTGGTGGGGGGTCACACTACAGGCGGGGTCAAGCTCCGGCTCCCAGACTCTCGTCATCACTTGAGACATTTCCCTGGCCTGAGACTGGGACAGTTTCCCTTCCTGAAGACAAGGCACCAGGGCCAGTACAGTGCTCTTGAGTCAGGGATCCCCATGACTTTTAACCTGGGTGAAGGGTGACGTCACCGTCTCCAAGGCTCTCAGGCCGGAGGGGGACAGCAGGGCCCGGGCCCCTTACCACTTCCTGTAAGACCCGCACCCACCCTCCATCCTGAGGAATCCGTCGCCAGCACACTGTCTCTGATCATCCGTCGAACTGGTGAAGGCAGGAACGTGGGGCCCTCGTGGGACCCGGCCCCGCCCTGCTGGGCCCTCTCAGCCAAAGGCCGCCCCGGGGCTCCAGGGGCTGCTGTTCCTGCCCGCCCCTTCCCAGAGCCCAACTCTGGGTTCAGGAACGAGGAAGGGGCCTCCTTTGAGCACTCACCCTCCATCCCGGGAGCCAGAGTGGCCGGCAAAGTGACCGCTGGGAGTTCTGGCCTGTGAACAGAGCGTTGCCCAGATGAGAGGTCCGTCGCCTTTGCAGCCAGTTTGCTGCCACGAGGTGAACCAGCTAGAAGAAGCGACTCCCCACGGGGCAAGGCGGGGCGAGTGGGACCCCGCAGCTCCCCGGGCGTCTGACCAGAAGGGAGGGTGGGGGTCTTTCCTCCGTGGGGCGGCCAGTCCAGACCTCGCCCCTCCCGGCCTCAGAGACGGGGGGAGGGCTCGTGTCTGTGTGTTCTTGGCCCGGCCTGTGAGACAGCCCCCCGCCTGGAGGTCACAGACCCGCCCTTGCTCCCCGTGCTCCCTGCGCTGTCCTCGCCTCCATCACGGCTCATTTCTCTCACATCTTACTGGGCCCAGGGTCCACTTTTCGTGCGGCAGCTGAAGACTGATTCTCTTAGAGGCACACACAAGCTTCCTGCGTCGAGTGTTGGTGACTTTTATTTGTTCACCAGAGATTATAATGTCTAGAAATTTACCATTTTTATGTAGCTGGAGCACTGTCCTATATGTAGCACTGCCCTCCCGTTGTTCGTCGACTTGCTCGAGCGGGCACCAGCAAAGTCTCCATTGTGCGACTTGTTGTTACTGTTTTTGGCATATCGAATATGCCACAGGGAGCTTGCCAGGCTCTGCTGCGTGGGCGGGATACTCCTGGTAGCTTTCCGGGCTCTCCGAGAGGGATGGAGGAATCGAACCCGGGTCAGCCGCGTGCAAGGCAAAGGCCCTACCACTGTGCTATCACTCTAGCCCATCATAAGTGGGGGCGGGGGGGGGGACCAGCAAAATAGTGGACTGAATTTATGCAACTCTGGTCAAGATAACTTTTTCACGTTTCAAAAATTTAACATAGAGAAGCACAAAGATCTAGTCTAAGAAATAGCAAGAAGCGAGGCCAGAGCATGTCCGGGGGGACGGTGTTGGCCCCCTGCCCGGTCCCCAGCGCTATGTATGATCCCCGAGCCCAGAGCCAGGAGAGATTCCTGAGCACTGCAATTGTGGCCTCAACCACACGCACACACACACACACACATAGGCATACACGTGCATTCACATGCACACGCACACACACGTATACAGACATGCAGACACATACATGTGGGCACACACATTCAGAGCAAAAAACTGAAAGGAAGCCAAAGAAGCCCACATCACAGATTTATGTGTAACACCGCAGTTTTATGTGTGACCTGGTGCTTAAGAACACGCTCTCTTGAGGTGCCCGGCAGGCCCACACGCGTGCACAGTTGCTTGTCAAACTCGCATATGGCCGGGATTGTGGGTGCGCCCTGCTGAGACTCAGAGACCCCGCCAGCTGCCGCGTCTGGGCTGTCCGCACGCGCCTTCCCGCACTCACGGGCTGACTTCCGGCCTCTCCTCCTTGGTCCCACCGCGTCCTCTCCCGGGCCGTGTGTCACCTGAGGAATCACAGGCAAGGAGCAGTTTCTGGCTTCGTCCCCCTTCCCGTGGCGTTGGCATGAACGCACAATTTTCCCTCTGTCTTCTCGACTCTCCTCGTTTAGAGAGGGCCTAGGTGAATGTTTGGGGCATTTGCCTCTCGAACTCTCTGCCTTTTTCCCTTGATTCCTGCGCCTCCGTTACGCGGGTGGCCCCTGATCTCGTCACCTGTCTTGCTGCTGCTGCATTTACGAAAGCGCTTCCATTCCCAGGGCATAAAAAGACCTGCCAGATGATTTTCACATGTGTTAAATGTATATAATGAATATATTTAAAGAGATTTCGATCTCTGTACAGAGTAAATGAGGACTTCATTGCATGAGCTGCACGATGAACGTACCTAGACGGTGTTCGCCCACGTGAACAGCCACGTTCCCGGCAGCGTGTGCTACACAGCGTGTGTTGCGGCGGATTTAAGGGCAGCTTTATAGCGTGCAAATAAGCGCTTGGCCGCATCTGCCGCTCTCCGTCGTGGCCGTGACTCCCAACCGCCCTGTGTCCCGTGGCGGGGTGCAGAGTGTGGCTGGGGCCAGGCGGCCTTCCCTTGAGGGCGGGTTCCCACGGTCCAGTTTCACCTGCTAATCCCGCCACAATGAGACTAGGGCACGCTGCCCTCTCGCCGCCGAGGCTGGGGGTCTGCATCCCGCCTCCTCCGACCCCTGGTGAAGCAGGGACAGGCCAGATGATGAGTCTGCGTCCTGAGGCCCCAGGGACAGGCACAGAGAGGGCGGCCATGGGCGGACGTCAGTGCCGCAGCCCCGGGGGTACCTGGAGGCTCCTTGGGCCTCAGGAGGGTGGAGGGGGGGGCGGGGTGGGGTCCTGTTTGCTCCCTTCAGCGGTCCTGGGCCACCCACGAGGACAGGGCCCGGCCCACCTGCTCCTCCTCAGGGTCAGCACTGACCGTCAGCGCAGCCTCCGGGAAAGGCTCCCGCGGGCTCCGCTCCCCTGTGTCCCCAGGAGTGCAGGGGGCATGAGAATGAGTGCCCTCCTGGATGGGCGCCGGGTGGGCAGCGGGGCCAGCACTGTGGACGCACAGACCTCAGGGCACAGGTGTCTCCCAAAGCTGCTTTCACGTGGGGGTCACCAGCACAGGACCTGGACACACGTGTGACGTCTGTGTGTGTGGGCTCTCACATTCCCAACACACAGGGGCCCTGCAGACAGACGCACAGACGCATGCACAGACGCCCATCCGAGCGTGGGTTCAACATCCTTGTGCCCTGTGGCCCTGCGCCCGCCCCTCCCCCGGCCCTGTAACTCAGGTGCTCACCCCCCGGGGCCTGCTTCAGACCCCACAGCCTTCTGCAGGCTCAGCTGCCCCAAGCAGCGAAAAGGACCCTGCAGAAGGACTCTGGCAGAGGGACCCAGCAGAGAGACTTGGCAGAGGGACCCCGGCAGAGGGACCTCAGGAGAGGGACCCGGTAGAGGGACCCGGCAGAGGCACCTGGCAGAGGGACCCCGCAGAGGGACCCCAGAAGAGGAACCCGGCAGAGGGACCCGGGAGAGTGACCCTGGCAGAGGGACCCGGCAGAGGGACCCTGGCCAGCGTTTCTCTCACTGAGGCGGTGGGGGATGTCCGGCCTGTCCAGCCTGTCCAGCCCCACCCAGTGCGGGAAGGGGGTTGGACAGGGTGCGCATCCAGGGCAGCCCCCAGGCTGGAGGTGTGAGGGGCTCCCCCGAGAGGTGAGACTCCGAGCGCCCCGGGACGCCCTCGGGTGTGGCCCCCGGACGTGCGTCTCTGTGCTCTGTTTCCCCAGGTCTGGTGGTCACTCAGCAGCAGTCAGGCGGGCAGCGGGATTCCTGCAGCCAACACTGTCCTCTGGGCCGGCCCGAGTCTCGGCGTCTGCACGGCCCGGCTGGACCCCGCCATCGGGGGCGAGGGTGGGAGACAGTTGCCCGCCGTGCGCTGGCCCGGCATGGTCAGAGGGATGCGCCTGTCCCCTCCTCTCCGGCCCCTGCCGCCCAGCCCCAAGCCGCACGCGTCCAGCTCCCGGTGCCACCCGCCACTCCTGCCCGCTGCAATGGCACTTCCAGAACCTTCCACCCAGCCTCTCTGAGGAGAGCCCCTGCCGTCCCGTGGCCTGGAGACAGACTTCCCGTAATAGGACGTTTGATGGCCGCCAAGTGGTGGTCGATAAAGCCCCCAGGTTGTGCAGCGTCCCAGGAAGTGCTGCATGGCGGGGGCAGGGCGGGGGTGACCCCACTCTCCGGCTCCCCGCTGACCGTGATCACGGCTGCCACACGGTGGACTCCGGCTTCATAAATGGGGAAGGACAGGGACGGAGGCGCCGCGCCCCGCACGGGCCGGCCACGATGATGCGATATTATTCGGAATGACTCCAGATAAATGAATGATAAACTAGGGGTTATGCCGCCTTGATTACAGGGCTGACAGGGAGCTAATCACTGTCCACGGAGCTGCCGTTACATAAATTACGAGCCCGAGTTGGATGCCAATTCCCCGAGGCCCTGTCCCGAGCCTCATCTGGAGGAAGGCCCTGGGCCGGGCGGGGGTCCCGGCCACAGCGGGCTCCCGGCTCGCGGGGTCTCTGCAGGTCATGAGCGGCGGCTGGGGGAGGCCGAGCAGGACCAGGCCAGGGCCCCCTCCCGGGAAGATCCCCTGTGGCTGTGCCCGGCCCACGGAGGTTTCCCAAGGTCTGAGCTGAGTCTGACTGACACACACTTGGATGCTGCTGTGGGTCCGCCAGGCCCAAACCAGCCTCGGGGGAGGCCCAGGGCCCAGGGTCCTCAGGGTGGCTTAGGGAGGAGGGCCGGGGCCCGGGGCTCCCGGGGCCCCTTGGAATAGCGGCTTGCGCTGCTGTAGAGAGCCTGAGGTGAGGGGCTGCGTCCCAGAGGGGATGTGCCAAGTCAGGACGCCTCCTGGACCGTCCCCTGCCCCTCACTCTCACCCAGGGACTCTCCGTGTCGTCGTCTGTGCAAGAATGAAGAAGAATGCTCAGGGCTGACTCCCGGCTCTGTGCTCAGGGCTGACTCCTGGATCTGTGCTCAGGGCTCACTCCCGGCTCTCTGCTCAGGGCTCACTCCTGGCTCTGTGCTCAGGGCTCTTACCTGGCTCTGTGCTTGGGGCTGACGCCTGGTTCTGCGCTCGGGGATCACTCTCGGCTCTGTGCTCGGGGCTGATTCCCGGCTCTGTGCTCAGAGGCTGCCCCTGCTGTGCTCAGGGCCCTGTGGAATGCTGGGATTGAGCCTGTCCCCTCTGTCCAGCCCGTTTCCATTGTCAGAAGGGACAAGCTGCGGGTCCTCGCTGCCCCTTGCGTGGCCGCAGTCATGTCAGTGGTGGTGAGAGCCACCAGGGCCGCGGCAGGAGTGAGAAGGGGCCAGGCCTGTCCCTGCACCAGGACATCCAGCAGCAACACAGGCACCGCCTCTGCCATGAGCCTCTCGCAGGCGCCCGTGCCCAGCAGGCAGTCATCCTGGGGCTGACACAGGGCCTGGTGTGGGAGCGTCCAGGCCTGCCCTGTCCCCAGGAGCCGTGTCTGTGTCTGGGTGTCCGGGTGTGCACGCGTCTCTGTGTGCATGTGTCTGTCTGTGAGTGTGTATCCGTGCAAGTGTCTGTGTGTATCTGTGTGTCTGTATGTGTGAGCGTATATGTGAATGTGTGTCTGAGTGTGTCTGTGTGTGCGTGTTTGTATGTCTATGTTTGTGGATGTCTGCGTTTGCCTGTGAGCATGTGTTTGTGTATGTCTGTTTGTGTGATCGGGTGCCTATGCTTATGTGTGTGAGTCTGTATTTCTGTTACTGCGGATATCTCTGTGTGTGTCTCTGATGTGTGTCTGTGTGTGTCTGTGCGTGCATGCATCTGTGTGTGTCTGTGTGTCTGTGTCTGTGTGTGTGTCTGTGCATGCAATCATTTGTGTGTGTGTGTGTCTGTGTCTGTGTGTGTGTCTGTGTGTCTGTGTGCGTGCATGCATCTGTGTGTGTCTGTCTGTGTGTGTGTCTGTGCGTGCATGCATCTGTGTGTGTCTGTGTGTGTGTGTCAGTGTGTGTCTGTGTCTGTGCGGCACAATAACCCCCCGGGTCCCTTTTCACTTAGAAGCGTCTCTCACCTTCCTGCCCCGCCGATGTCATCCCTGACTTGTGAGCCCGGACTCTGCGGCTGAAGGGCCCCAAAAGGACTGCAGGTGGCTGGCTTCAGACCCGCGTCGGGCGTGAGGGCAGAGGAGGTTGGAGGGGCCGGGCGGCTGGTCACAGGGCAGAGTGACAGATAAAACGGGGGCCGCGGGGGGCGCTAAAAAGGATTTGATTGGATTTGAGGAATCAAACCAGGTGGGAGAAGAGACTGAACCGCATTAGCTCCAGGGAAGGGAGGAAAAAGAATGAAGGGCATTTGTCACGTCTAAAGACGCCGGTGACAGAGGGCGCCGCGGCCGTGCGAGCCTGCTGGCCACCTGACCAAGGGGCACCCCCACCGCACGGACCGAGCATCCACGGACGGGCCAGTGTCCCTCGGGGCTCCTCAGGGCCGACAGACAGGCGTGGCGTGAGCTGGAGGCTGTCAGGCACTGCTTGTCATTGGCGGGTCACAGATGCACGCGTCCCTTCTGCTGTGTGCGGGGGACCGGCCCGGGGGCTCGTCCTCAGAAACCGGCTGAGCGGCCTCAGGTCGCCTCCGTGTCCCTCTGCCTGGACACAGAGCAGGGACCCCACGGCGGGCACCGGGAGGGGCCCTCGGCGCTCCTGGGTTCTGGCCCCAGGCTGGCCTGCGTCCAGTTTCTCCAGCTAAGGTTCTGGAGTGACTTGTCCAACCGCTCTCATACCATCGAGCTCATTCACACCCAAGAAGCAAGAGCATAAAAGCCGAAGAGAGCTGCTGTTGAGAAAGCTGATTTTCAACGAAGCCAGAGGAGAAAATTAGAGCCCAGAACACCCGGGCGCTGTCGGTGGGAGCTTAAGCAGCATTAACCAAGGCAGGGGCAGGCAGCTGTCTGTGCGCAGAGTTAAGTGCGAGTCCCGTCCCGCAGGACAGGGCGTTCGCGTTGGGCGAGCTGAGCTGCGCAGGGACAGGGGCCGCACCCAGGTGAGAACCCGCGTGGGCCTCGTGGGTCTGAGCACGGTGCGCACGCTGCCGGCCTCGGCCTGGGGCCTGGCGTGCGGCCTGGTCGGGGCGGGGCTCCCCGGTTACACCGCGGGGTCGCTTCCAGCGCCGTCTTGGCCGCGACCGCGTGCGAGAGACCCTCCCACAGCTCCTGCAGCGGCAAACAGTTGGTTTGTGTTTATTTGTGGGCTGGCGCTGAGCACAGATAATCGTATTCCCCAAAGATATTTTCCTCGAATTTTGATAAAGTCAAAATAGAAATTAAAGTGGGATTCTGTTGCTGATGGCATTCATGGTAGTTTCTGCTAACACAATGTTATGATATTTTAAAAATGAAGAAAATTGGCCTTTCTCCCAGAAAGCAGTGCCGGGAGAAATCAGCAGATCCCGCGAACACAGATATTTAGAAAACGATTTGAGCAGCGACAGAGCCCTGCCACGCACACGCGCCAAAGAACGGCGCCCGGCAGCCCTCCCTGCCTGGCCCTGCTCCTGGGTCTTTGTTGTTCTTCCCTCTGTCTCTGTCTCTCTCTTGCACACACACGCGCGCACACAGATGCACACGCTCACCTACATGCACGCATGCACACATGTGCACACACACAGAGACATGCACACGCACGCACACAGAAACACACGCATGCACGCATGCACACGCATGTGCACACACACGGGCACACACAAATACACATACACACACGCACACACAGACACATGCACACATGTGTACACACATGAACACGCACACACTCACACACAGACACACATAGATGCACACACACGCACACACATATACACATAGACACACGCACACACACAGACACACAGACACATGCACACATATGCACACACACACACACCGGCAATGTAGACCGTCCTGCCGTCCGGCGGGGCAGCTCTCTCGAGGCGGCGAGGCTGAGTCTGCGACCGACGAGAGGCGACCGCCCCACCAGATGCTCCCGAGGCCCCACGGCGGGAGCCGTCTCCCGAACTTCCAGAGCAGGCTGTGTGCGCGCACGTGTGTACCTGTGTGCACGCGTGTGCTCCGTCTGCCCGCGCTCGTGCACGAATGCTGCCTTTCGTGTCCTTTGTGTTTGGGGCCGCCGCCTGCGGTGCTCAAGGCTGACTCCTGCCTCGGTGCTCAGGGATCACTCCTGTCGGGGTGACTGCAGGGTCCCTGAGGTGCCAGGGATCAAACCCAGGTTGGCCACACACGAGGCAAGTTTCTTAACCCCTGTATTCCCTCTGCCCCAGACTGTTAGATTTTCACTCATTTCCAGACGAGTTCTCTTTGTCCTTGTTCTTTTCTCTTTTTCTTTTTTTGATTTTGGGGCCACAGAGGCAGTGCCCAGGGGCAGATCCTGGCTCTGGCCTCGGGTCATTGCTCATTGGTGGCGGGAATGACCGGGGTCACTCGCTGTCCCCTGCAGGCTCTCCGGATCCCGATGCCGCGAGCCCTGGACCAGGGCAGTGATGGAGATGACCAGCCGGAAACGCAGATCCATGCTTCAGCTGACCCTGCAGGATGCCGTGCACCCAAGGGTCTCCTGCGCCTTCGCCAGGGAGCACCGGGCAGGTGGGCACCCCAAGGCCCTGTGACGGGTGGGAGACCAGGGAGTAGGGAGTGAGGGAGCGCCCGAGTGCGGGTGGGAGACCTTCCCCTCTGCCCCTGCCTGGAGCCAGTGAGCTGGAGCCCAACGTTGAGACCAGGCCCCGCAGGGAGCCCGGCCCTGGCCAGGGGCCTGCCCTATGGCTGCCCACAGGGAGAGGGCCGTGGGCTCTCTGTGCCAGCTACGGTTCCCGTGGGACGAGCATCGCCTCGCTGACCCCAGCCCCGCCAGTGTCCTGTATCCAGAGCTGCACGTGGCACCTCCCAGCTCAGCTCCAGGGAAGGGACCCGGGGACGCTGGTGCTGACAGACGGACGGACGCTCCTCAGATGGGGCAGCTGCCGTTTCCCCAGAGACGGAGGTCAAGGTTCCTCTGAGCCGGGCTGCGGGCACGCGCTTGGCGTAGAACTGTGGTGGCTGGAGACTCAGCCCCTCCCCCTGGACAAGCTGTCGGGCACCAAGACCCTCCTGGCAATCAAAGTCCCGGCGAGGGGCTGCGGCCTGAGTGACGGCCCAGCGGGAGGGTGCTGGCGTTGCAGGCGGCCCAGCCGGGTTCAATCCAGTACGGTTCCCCGAGCCCACCAGGAGTGGTTGGTGACCGCAGAGCCAGGAATTCCTGAGCCTCGCTGGGTGGGGTCCCCCAAAACTGATAAAACAAAACCCAGGAGGGGTGGGGGTGGCCCCTCTCGTGTGCCTCCAGAAGTCCCGCAGGGCCGTGGGAGGCATGGCGGCGTCTCGGCAAAGAGTGTTCGAATGTTTGTCTCGGCACTTCCGTGCTCCACTGGTGACGGGGTGGTAAATACTTCATTTCCATGCAGGGGCCTCTCGGAGGCCTCCGGCCGTGCAGCCAGGCGCTCCTGAGCCATTAATCACCCTTCGTTGGGGTCCAGGTTATCTTTTGGGATTGTCCAGCTCCTGCTCCAGGTGGGCGAGCCCGGCACTGGGCAGTGGGTCCAGGCCCCTTCCGTGTGCATGTCTGGGGCCGGGGGAGGCGCCCTCGTGGGAGCTGGCGGGCTGGGCAGTGCCCACGGCAGGGACGGAGCAGTCAAGGCCCCGGGCGTCCCGACGTGAAGTCACTCCACAAGTGATGTGGACTTGTTTGAGGAGTCGTGTGAGGAACGACAGTCCCGATGGCCTCTGTCCCCACAAGCCTGGCGTGGTGACCCAGCCTACCCAGAGACAGACAGACAGGCGGTCACACGTTGGCCCACCTGCACGCAGAGTTCTCTATGTCGCTGGCACGGGGAGGGAGGGGAGACGGTTCGTCAGGGGCAGGAGTCAAAGCATTTCTTCCAGAGGAGCTGGCTTTGCCATCGAGTCACAGCTCGGAGTTCCACGGCTAAGCGCGGCCCTCGGAGGCCCCGCCGACTGCCCGTCACCGCCGGGGAGCTGGGCGCTCCCGAGGGCCGCCAGGGTGTGGGACCGCGCGGCCATGCTAATGTGATTCAGGAATAAAAAATAATAACCCCCGCATCACGCCACGTGAAATATCTCCTGCCGAAGGATGATTTCCAGGCGGCTTCCATCGCCCCAGCCCTCCTCCACGACGTGCGCGCGTTTTTATTTTGTTTACCGGTAAGCAGGGTACTAAAGGGGGTTTATTGGAAGCAGAGAGTCCAGATTTACAATATGACACGTGAGTGGATGCGTTTCCTGGTGGCAGCAGCAAAAGAGGCTTCAGTGATCCACACCAGTGACAAATGCGCCGGGAGGTGACTGGTTGATGTGCCTTTTTTACGACTTCCACCGCCTCGTTTTCCCACTCAAAATAAAAGGGAATCACAGGCCCCTTAAAATAACCGCTGTCAGCAGGTAGTTACCGGGAAGCGCACGTCCCGGCTCTTCACTTTGTAGCCGCCCTCCGACGGCAGATGAGAGGCTGGGATCCGCGAGTCGGTGACAAATACACGCGTAATGGCATCCAGCGCCGCTCGCGGGAAAAGGGGGCTCGCCGGCCCCTTTGTTTGATTGTGAAGCTGCCACGTCAGATGAGAAGGGGCTTCCGGGAACCTGCCAAAACAACAGCACCAGTAAACGCACACCCCAGGGCTGCCTGATGTCAAATTACAAAGAACGCGCCCGTCATCGGTTCAGACGGCGCTGATGATCGGAACGCGGTGGGGCCACCTGGGGGAACGGCGGGCGGGGGTCCCTCTGCCACTCACAGCGGCGGGCCTGGGATGGGGTTGGGGGGGGAGCAAAGGCCTCAGGGCCCCCCGAGCCCCAGGCGGTTCATCTCCCTGGCGAGAGGGGCCGAGGGAAGGTGATATTTAGCATTCATTGGTTTTCCTCTGAAAGTTCTCAGGTGACAGCCTGGTGACCGCGGCCGGCCCGGATGCAGATGCCTGATTCCCGGAGTGGAGCTGGAGGCCGGTGCCCGCAGCTGCCCGGGAACCTGCCTTTCCCGCCTCGCGGAGGTGTGGGTCCAGGGGGCACTCTTTATTATTTATTGGCTGCCTGTTTTGGTTTGTCGTTGGTTAGTTCACAAGAAACGAGCGACGCGCGTGTAACTGCCCTCCCGCCGGGGAGCAAAGCCCTGGATGGCCAGGCCTCTCCGGGCCTCTCGGAGCTGTGGGAACGAGGGAGGAAGCGTCTGCTCCTGAGGGCACCGGGGGTTGCCTGGGCATCTCCGGAGGTTCGGGAGCACACGTCAAGGTTTAAACTCCTGCCCAGGGGGGCTCCAGGACCTGTTTGGATGGGGAGGGTGCTTGGCGCTGGGTCTCGGCTGCCCGCCCGCCAGGACTGGCCCGTCCAATCTGTGTGAGTCTGGAGCGCTGCCTCGAGGTGTCAGGTGGGTGGCCCTGGCCGGCTGGAGCCCCTGGCCGGGAGAGCCACTCTGGACAGGGCCGCCTGCCCCGGCCCGCCTGGTCGCCCCCACGTGAGCCACAGAGCCGTGTCCATGCTGGTCGCCAGAGACTGGGCCGGCCCCCGGCTCCATGCCAGCCTGGGTTGTTCCTCAGACAGCCCAGGGTGGGCAGCTGCCCGCGGGGACCCGTCTCCCCGAGCTCTCCCGGCCTGGCTCAGCCAACACACCCTCCAGTAAGAGAACGAAATCGAGTCCTTCCCGAGAAGGGTCTAAGTGCTAATTTTTCTGTTGCCAATATTGATGATTAAATCACCCTAATTTGCGTTGTCTGAGCTAATCACGGGGTGATTTATTTCTCCGCTATGTTTACACGAAGTGGAGAGCAACGATTAAGTTTATTTCCGTGGCAGTTATTAGAAATACAGAAAATGGTAATATAGATAGATACCACAAGCAAATGAACATGTTGGCAGGCGGTGCGGGAGGGGCCGGGTCTGCAGACCCGCCCCGCAGGTGGCGATATTCCTGTTTTTAAATTACATCTCAGCGAGCGCGCGCGATAAATCCTCCTGCGTCCCCCATTTCCCTGGTAGCGCCTCACACGCGCATCATTCAGTTTGACCTCATTCCTGCTAATCACCCTCCTGGTTTTAATAGCTGCCACAGTGAGTGAAACAGTTAATGTAGTATTTCTTGCCCAAAGAGTGCCTGTCAGCCTATTGATGACAAATTAGAATTAATAAAGAAGCTGTGTGTAGAGTTGGGGGGGTGGGCAGGGCACGTGGCTTGCGCTCGGGCGCGGGGGACGCGGTTGTGGTTTGGGGTCTCATTGTCTCCCAAGACGCGCTGGGGTCGGCCACCCTCGGGCCGGCTCCTGGTTCGCAACGCCCTGGCTTCACGTGCCGTCACTGTGGCTGTCAGGGTCACCTCTAGCGCCTGGAACCCGCCCCTTCCTGCCGCCCTCGCCCGCACCCCCGCCCCTGCCCAGGGCGCTCCTGTCCCAGAAGTGCTCAGTGTTTGGGGGTCTCCCAGCCCCAACATAAAACAGTGCCTCATCACCACCGTGCATTTGGCCAGCCGGCACCTCTAGGACGAGAGGGCAGCGGCCCCCGGAGATGGGACTGACGGGCTGACCGGGATGCAGGCGCTGGCACGGGGCCCACCGGGGCTCGGTCCCCGGCACCCCGTCGGGTCCTCTGAGAGCTGCCAGGAGTGATGTCTGAGCACAGAGCCAGGAGTCAGCCCCAGGCACCACTGGGTGTCCACCCCCACTCCCCACATTAAAAAAGAAAAGCTGAATGAAGACTTTCTCTTGGCAAGGTGGGTCGGGACGAGCCCAGGCATAGAAGGGGGAATGGGCCCTTCCCGGGGGGCCCTGAAAGAGCCGTCGGGAAGGGGAGCAGGGGAGCGGAGTGGAGGGCACGCCCCCGGCTGCATCAGGAGGGACCGAAACGAGGCATCAGAAGGTGTGGGTCAGGGGCCTGGGCTCCAGGCCAGCCCAGCGTGGTCCCCACCGATATTCCCGGGATGGAGCCTGGAGGGCAGGTCTGCCTGGGTGCTGGCGGGTGGCTTGCTGAGGGGCCTCCCTGGGCTGGTGGCTCCTGCCACGTTGGGGTCCTGCTCCCCACTGTCCTGCCTGTTCGCCCCATTCGTGGGACCGTGCGCAGGGCCAGCTCCAGGGGAAGACCCTCCAGATGGGCTGTGGGGGACACATGGCCCCGGGGCCGAGCGTGGCCTGTGTCTCCCTGCTCAGAGCACGGCCGGGACCGGGCCTGGCTGCAGCCTGACCCCTCGGCACACAACTGAGCCACGGCAGCCGGGGCCACGCAGCCGGACACAGGCTGGATGGGCGCTGACCAGCAGAGCCTCTCGGCCACCTGCCACGTCTGTGCCCTGCCGCAAAGCTGCTCAGTGGGTCCCGGGGGAGCCACGGAGGCCACGGCCCTGAGTCCCGCCCGGTGCCACGGCGCCCACGTAACAGGCCTGCAAATGACGGTGCCGAGTGTCCCCCGTGGTGGCCCGGCGGGCGTCCTCCACCATTCCGAGGCTGACAGCTCCGCGGCAGACTGCTCTGTCTCTGAGTGCTGAAATAAAAATACAGAAAATGAGGAATTAATTCAATTAAACATTTTCCCACCCACATTTTACCTTTCCCCACTGCTCTGGGGAATAATTTATGAAATGTATATCACCAGAAGACTTATTTTTGCCATTATTTTTAACTTAATGAGTATACCTTGCACATCAGAGAGAAAGAACAAAGGTTAAATTTTACATTAGCGGCACACTGCAACATGGCATGCAAATATCTGTATGCAAATATGAAACCTCTGGAAGATGAATGTGTTATATTTTTAACCAGTTAAGTATGACTGTGAAGTATTGTGCGAGATATTCAGTGGTTCCATTTTTATATCTTTCTTGTAAATAATGCATAAAGTATGTAGATGGTGTCAAAATATGATTAAGCTATTAGCTTTATAGTTTTCATAGTTAAGAATGTGTTCAGCATGGAACCTCTAATAACTCATTCCGAAAGGCACCACCATTATGAAATATTTCTTGTTCAAGTGAACGTTATCATGTGACATAATGATTTTGCTTAAAACCAAGTTAAATGAGGAGTAAAATTAAACAATATTGCATGAATTGTGTTTGACTAATTTAGTGTCACATTATATTAGCCAAGCTTTCAGAATATGTGTTAATGACAAATAGTGTGACCCCCACGCGCTCCCCGTGTCTCGTACAACCACCCTTAAGTCATTAGCTCCTGAAAGGCTTGTTTTCGTTCCAGTTTTCATACCCACTGGCTTTTCCTGATTACTTTTGCCTGTAAGAGCAGATACAACTCAGAAATAAATTTCACAGACAGGGTGGGGACTTAATTTCAGTACCAGGGCAGGGTTCTCTCTCTCTCTCTCTCTCTCTCTCTCTCTATATATATATATATATATATATATATATATATATATAAACAAATCACTTGGAAACTTAAGGTCTGCAAGGGTTCGAGTGTGTTCCTACCTCCAGGACCTGGAGGGGGTGCGTGAGGCTGCCTGACCGCCCTCCCCTGGGTGGGAGAGACCGTGGCCCTTGCACACCAATGCCCACACGGCAGCGCAGCTGACCTCTGGCACAACTGGCCAGGTGGTCTGAGTGTATCTGTGTGTGAGAGAGCAAGTCTGAGTGGGTATGTGAGGAGGTCCTAGTGTGCGTGTGTATGAGCAGTTCTGAGTGTGTGTGTGTGTGTGTGTGTGTGTGTGTGTGTGTGTGTGTGTTGCCTGTGCCCTGGCCCCCAGCCCTCCCGGCTCTGATCCTTCAGCGTCTTCAGGGCTCTGAGTCTGATGGAGCAGGTGGCCACCCGGGGGCAGGCCGAGGCTCACAGGCAGCTAGTGGAGGGGGCCCTGGACAGGAGGCCCCGCGCAGTCCTGGCCATGGCCTGGCTGTGTTGGGCCTGGCGGGAGGGACGGTCACCCCTAGAGTCATCTCCTCACTGGGCCCTGTGCCCACCCAGGAAAGAGGTAGTGTGCAGGGAGCAGCCCGTCGGGGGTGTCAGTCACCAAGGGTGGGCCCTGTGCCCCTGCCCACACCCCCATCGGCTCAGGGCGCACACTCGGGGGAGCCTGGGTTTATGGGGGGCCTCCGAGCACTGTGCTCGCACCCGCACCCAGGCACGTCCACTGGCGTCCTGGAGGGCCCAGTGTTAGGCTGACAACGATGGCACAGAGACGCGTGTCCACGATCACGGCACTGCTGGGTGCCGGGTGCACGGGCGGGAGACCCGTGAGCTAAGTCGGAAAGCTGTGGGCGCCATCTGTAAAACACACCCAGCTCTGTCCACTGAGGGGAAGGACTCGGCAGAGTGAGGGCGGCTGACCTCCATGCAGGAGCCTTGGCCAGTTCTTTCCTTCCTTACCGTCTTTTGAGTTTTCTCGATTCCTTCAGAACGTGCACACCGAGCTTCGCTCCTGCCCCTCGACCTCTCGTCTCTGAGACAGAGCCAAACCTCGGGCTGGGAGAGGCTGCAGCTGTCCGGCCCCCAGAGCTCTGGCCACGGGAAAGGAACCATTTCAACAGTTACTCAGGAGCAAGAGTGGGAAGCGCCCACCAGCGGGCCGTGGCCTCCTGCCCCCACGCCGCGTCTGAGACAGCGGGTCCTCAAACTTTTGGAGCAGGGAGTCAGCCGGGAGGTGCTGCCACTGAGCCCGGCCCGCCCTGACCAGCACTGCCCCTTGGTCCGGGCCAGGGGAGCCAAGCCGAGCCAGCACCGCCACGGCCCCAAGACAAACCCAGACGAAAAGTGAGAAGGAAATGCTTGTAAAATGGTCATCAGACAAGTTGCAGTTCCTCCCCGGCAGGGCCGTGGTGTTACACAGAGCCCCTCGGGCCTCACCTCCCCGGGACTCGGCGCCCCTCCTCAGTGTGTGGATGCGGCCAGACCCCCAGACCTGTGCTCAGGAGCGTGTGCACAGAAAGGAAGTTCCAGAACTTCACAAGAGGTCGCCGCCATTATCACCTTTAGAACCTGTTCTTAGATTTGGGGACAAACCCGCTATATTTCATGATTTTGTGATGAGGAAGAAGCACCCAGGCCGGCGGAGTCACTGTGCGAGCCGGGAAAGGGGATGGGTCATTTCTCATGGAGTCGGGCCAGGGCACTCGGCTGCCCCTGCCCGCCAGCTCCCGGGGCCTCAGGCCTTGCCCGGCCCGCTGGGTGCTGGGCACTGGGCACAGGGCTGCCGGGGGGGGAGCCTGGCTCCTGGCCTGGGGTCTGTGGCCAGGCACGGCCCCAACCTGCCTCCACCAGGAGCCCCCGAGTGGACCTGCCTCTGTCCCCCTGGGCCTCCCTTCATTGTTGTCATGATGCCCAGAGGACCCAGACTTGGTGCTGGTGTTCACAGTGCTCTGACCTGGTGCTCACAGTGCTCTGACCAGTGCTCACAGTGCTCTGACCCAGTGCTCGCCTGGACCTTGCTGTGGGGACCTGCCAGTGGTTTCCCTTTCGATGGCACCAGGTACCACATGGCATTACCTGGGATCAAACTTGTGGCCGCACCCAGCAAACAGCTGCTCTATCCCTGAGTCATGCTCTGGGCTCCAGGACAAGTGCTCGCTCCTGAGAACGTGCCCCCCTCGAGTCAGCGTGGTGCCTTGCCCCTGCCCCCGCTCTCGGGGGAGACCCAGACACTCCTTGGGAGCCAGACTCCCCCTGTGTGCCCAGCACGGTCTCACACTGGGGGCCCCACTCGGCCCGGGGAGAGGCCTCCTGAGCCCTGTCGCTGTGTGAACAGACACCGAGGCTGCCGTGTGCAGCGCGTCCGTGAGGGTCTCGGGCCCCTGCGCTGCCTCCTCTTCCCTCTGGATCCCCAGCAGAGCTGCCGAGTGCCGTCACCCGCCGCAGACCCTTGAGCATCGTGGCACCGTCGCCCAAAGGACACGGAGCGCCGGCCCCTCTCCTCCCCGCTCCGGCCACCCTGGGCAGTGCTGGGCTCCAGCCTGTGCTGGCGCTCCCGGGCGGGCGGGCTCCTGGCTGTCAGCTCAGCCGCGGGGACAGCACTCGGCCTCCCCTCGCCCCATAGGCCGTGGCGTCTCCTCCTGCTGCAGGCCCGGGCGGCAGGCGCTGCCTCCCCGCTGTTGCCGGCCGCGCCTGTCAGCTCCCTTTGTCTTCGTGCGCTGATCGTTATTTAATCAGTCCTCGTTAAATGCAACAGAAACCTCCCTCCGTTACACGGAGAAATTTTATACTAAGGACAAAAGATCCCAGATGAGCAACATCTGTAGCTGAGCCGAGCAGGGCAGGGCGGCCGCTCCCGCGGGGTGGGGGACGAGCCCGGGGTGTCCCAGCAGGCGTCTCCCTGCCGCGCCCCAGGAGGCCAGCGCCCAGCTGCGGTGGACGCAGCTTGGAGCTGCCTCTCAGCAAGGCAGGCCCGCGACTGACCTCGGGACCTGACCGGACTCACGAGCACAGGGGAAGGAAAACCTAGAAGTCGGGTAAGGAACTGATTCACGATCAGGCGCCGCTCCAGCTCGTCCCTGTAAGGGCGCAGGGACAGACGGGGGCACGGGCGCACACGCTGTGATAGTGCAGGGACGGGACACGGGCGCACACGCTGGCACCACCATGCTCGCTGCGTGTTTGGAGCTGAGACCGTCCGTTCCGCTCTGCTCCTGAGGATCCAGCTCACCGCCCCGTGAGGAGCAGGAAAGTGTCGCGGCACACACCCACCCACCCAGACATCGGGGAGTCTTTCTAGAACACTCTGATCCATTCCGTGCATTCTCCCTCGCCTGGCCCATGGTGTGGTCTCCAAGGGCCGCGTGCAGAGCACCCCAAGGAGCCGAGAGGGGAGCAGGGAGCCCGCCGGGCCTCCCCCAGGGAGCAGGGAAGGACCCGGAGTTCTGCCCTCCACTCCCGCCGCCCCTGCCCCTGCTGGCCCTGCCTGGGCCCAAGGCTCCCCCGGGCTTCCTGAGGGCACTGCGGAGGAGGCCGCGCCTGGGGGCAGCTGGAGGCGCCTGGATTCACTCCTGCCCGGGGCTCCAGCTCAGCCGCAGATGAGCCTGAGGGACGCGTCTCCCGGACAAGCGGGTGCAGAAGGATTTCTCTAAGGGGCAGAGCCCGGCTGCTCCTGGCGGAAAGTGTGGACGGGGCAGAGACGCGCCCGCCCCCGACAGAGCCCCGAGGAGCACCCAGGCCCGCCCCTCCCCCGCGCCATCCCCGATGCGGGTCCCACAGGCGGAGTCCACGGGCGCGGCTGGCCTCAGGCTCCTCTGCCCCGTCTGCCGTCTGGGTTGGCTGGAGGCACGTTCAGACCGGTGGCCTCTGAGCTCTGGGCCCGAAGGGCACTTCAGGGGTGCTGGGGGGGGTCACTGGACTCTCGGAGCATCGGGCCAAAGCAGTTTCCAAACACCCAAGACAGATTGGGGTCTTCCGCAGGAAGGGCTTCCGAGGGTGCCCGAGACCCCCAGCAGCAGACGCAGGGGCCCAGGCGGGGAGAAGGAGAAGCACGTCCCCTGCGCTCTCCCACGTGCCGGGTCAGCCTCTACCACGGGGGCCGCGGCAGAGGGCGTGTTCGGGAGGTGTCGCACTCCTAACCTCTGCGTGTCCTGCCCACATGTGGCCCTGTCCATGTGTCCCGCCCACCTGCCCTGGCCAAATGCCCTGCCCACGTAAGCCCTGTACACGTGCCCTGCCTACGTGCCCTGCCCACGTGTCCTCTGTCCACGTGTCCCGCCCACGTGCCCTGCCCACATAGGCCCTACCCACGTGCCCCACCACGTGCCCTGTTAACCCTGCCCACATGTCCTGCCCAGTGTCCTCTCCACGTGTCCTACACACGTGCCCTGCCCACGTTTCCTGCTCACCTGCCCTGGCCAAATGCCCTGCCCACGTAGGCCCTGTACACGTGCCCTGCCCACGTGTCCTCTGTCCATGTGTCCTGCCCACGTGCCCTGCCCACATAGACCCTGCCCACGTGCCCCGACTACGTGTCCTGTTAACTCTGCCCACGTGCCCCGACCACGTGTCCTGTTAACTCTGCCCACATGCCCTGCCCAGTGTCCTCGCCACGTGTCCTACACACGTGCCCTGCCCACATGCCTTGCCCACGTGTCCTGCCCACCTGCCTTGGCCAAATGCCCTGCCTGCATAGGCCCTGCCCACGTGCCCCAACCACGTGCCCTGCCCTCATGCCCTTTCACGTATCCTGCTCACGTGTGTGCCTACATGCCCTGCCCAGTGTCCTCTCCACATGTCCTATACGCATGCCCTGCCCACGTGTCCTGTCCACGTGTCCTGCCCACCTGCCCTGCCCACGTGTCCTGTCCACGTGTCCTGCCCACCTGCCCTGCCCACGTGTCCTGCCCATGTGCCCCGCCCACAGCCAGCCCCACTTGTTCAGGGGCACCAGGGAAGGCAGGGGCCACTGTCTCAGGGAAGTCGGTGACTGCCTGTGACCGACCACAGGAGGACAGGTCGGGGGCTGGGTGTCAGAGAGGGTGGCGTGCTGTGGGCTGGGGTCTCTGTTTCCCAGATCCATGGGCTCAGGTCCCAGGGGGGTCACAGAGAGAGTGGCTGAGCCCGTCACCTCTGGAGCTGGGGACGGCATCAGTTCCGGAGAGGCCTGGGCGCAGGGGGAGCCCGGCTGCAGGGTGCTGGGTCGCACCCGAGCCGGAACCACCCAAGAGAGCTGGGCCGTGCCCCGGGCCGCCCCTCCTTCCCAGGAGCCCCAGGTTTGGGGGTTGTTGTAGCAACCCCAGTGGTGCCTGCGGGTGTTTTGGGGAACAGCCTGAGGCCTGTCTGGGAAGCTGCTCCCCGTGAGGTGCTGGGCTCCAGGGAGGGGTCAGAGAGGTGACTCGGGGACGGGCCCTTGGCCAAGACTGTCCTTCGTGCTCTGCCAGTTTTTTTCTTTTTTTTTGCTTTTTGGGTCACACCCGACAATGCACAGGGGTTCCTCCTGGCTCTGCACTCAGGAATCACTCCTGGCAGTGCTCCGGGGGCCACATGGGATGCTGGGGATCGAACCTGGGTTGGCTGTGTGCAAGGCAAACGCCCTACCCGCTGTGCTGTCGCTCCAGCCCGTCGTGCTCTGGCCAGTGAGGCGCGTTAGTACAGCCCTGGCCGGCCCCAGTTTGCTCGGCGAGTTAAAGGGTCAGGACAAGGGTTCACGAGCCTTGAGGGGGGCTTCGCCCTTCCTGCATCCTGCGTTTTGTCTGGACCCTGGCAGGGAGGGGCAGCTGCAGGGGTCACGGCCGAGGACCCTTTGCAGGGCCTGGAGCAGGGAGAGGCAGTGAGGGTCCATCCTGCGCCTCCCCAGCCGTGGACGGACGGGGCTGACTCTTGGGCCAGAGCCTGGCAGCCCCTGCACCTGAGCTGACCGGGACTGGACCCGAGCCGGTGGTGACAGCCACAGCCTGGACCAGCAGGGGGCTGGAGCTCAGCTCCTTCCTTCCAGAAACATCTCCACAGACACCTGTTCACCGCTGCCGGTGCCAGGCGTGCCGGCGCGGCTGCAGTTCTATGTCTTTCCTGTTCCGTCTCCGTTTTTACTGGCTCGTGTAGGCAGATTCTGTGCGGCTAATACTGTTAGCTTAAGAAGCGGAGATTGACTGCGCGGGCATTTTCCTCTCCACTGCAGAATGTAATTGCGGTATTAAGTCAAACCCGAACCGTTGGCAGAGGGCATCTGTCAACCCGTGTCACGGCTGCACCAGAGCAGGCTGCCATCTCGTGTCTCAGCGCGCCGGGCGGCTTGGCCGACGGCAGAGGCTTCCGGGGACGGGGGTGCCGGGACACGGGGTGACCTTCGGGTGTCTCCGGGGCCCCAGGAAACCCCGTGCTTGTGGGCGTCTGCTCCATGGCTCAGAGGCAGCCCCTGCTGCAGGGTCTGTTGGGGGGGGGGGGCGTGGATGAAGGAGCCTCCAGCCCTGGCAGGAGGTGGCGTCCTCACTGGACCAGCCTGGCCCCAGATCAGCCCCGCGTGTCCCCAGGCTGCCCCCACTGTGCTGGCCGCCCACGCCTCGGGCTCCTCCTTCTCCCCACTCTCCTCTGCCCTCGGGTGGCACAGACAGCTGTCTCCGTGCTCCCCAGGCTCCTGTGCTCCCCAGGCTCCTGTGCTCCCCATGCTCCCGTGCTCCCCAGACTCTCATGCTCCCGTGCTCCCTACACTCCTGTGCTCCCCCCTCTCCCATGCTCCCCGTGGTCCTCAGCAATCCCCACACACGGCACCACCGAACAGGCGCGTGACGGGAATTGCTGCCTGGAGGTGTGACTTTCCAGCGGCACCGACTCTCCCCCGGGCTGGGCTGTGGCAGCTCCCGGGACCCAGTGACGCTCACTGGACGCAGGTGCAGGACGGGAAGCGGCTGTGACACTGGTGTCTTGCGAGTGGGCTCCTGGAGGCACAACCGGGCGCACGGGGCGCGAAGCCGCGTCTCCGGAGCATGTGTGAGGAAGCGGACTGGGAGGAGCAGGAGGCCGGGGAGAGGGGACGGGTCGGCAGCCCCGAGCCCAGCCGCCAGCCTCACTGCTGCCTCCCCACTCACGGAAGCCGCCCTGCCTGCTGAGCAGCTCTGGACTGCGGTGGGGGAGGGCCCGGCCTGGACTGGGCCCCTCCCCTGAGCTCGGTCCCGTCCCGTCCTCCTGTCACCAGCAGAAGCTGCAGTCGGGGTTGGGGTTGTACTCGCGGGGCGGGGGGCTCTACGGGGTCCGAGCAGCTGCCCCGCCTCCTCGTGGCCACAGCCCCATGCGGTTGCACCGGCCTCCCCGAGCAGGAGGGTCTCCCTGTAGGTCGCTGCGGGTGGGGGCCAGTGTGCGCTCATCTTGGCGCCCGCTTGCCTCTGCTGCCCCCGGCCCTGGGAACGTTCATCTCTTCGGCGTCACCACAGTTTTACCTTTTCGCGGTGGAGTCAGCCGCGAGCCCCGGAGCCCCCCAGGCTCCCCCTCGGCCGGGACCTTGAAGGCCTCAGGAGGTCTCTGTCGGCTGGGCAGCCCTTCCTTCCTTCCCCGTCAGTCGGTGGATGGAGGGACCCGTGGTCGCTGGGTCAAGAGATGCTGGTGCTGTTGGGACCCCTGACCCAGTGGGAAGTCGCGGCCCCGAGCCCCCCGCACTTAGCAACCCGGCTCGGCCGCGCTGTGCCCTCCAGGGGCGGCTACTCCGGCCAGGCCGTGCCCCAGCCGCTGACTCCCAGGACCCGGGCGCCCTCCAACCCTTCCCACGCAGATCTGCTAGGTGAGTCGTGACCGCCGGCGAGCACTGCTAGGTGAGCACTGGGCACTGTCCCTGGCGTGGACGGCGGGCGTCTGTGGGGAAGCCACGCAGGGCTGAGGTGTGGGGCCACGGCTCTTCCTCTCGGGGAAGTGCCGGAACGTGGCCTGAGAGTTCCCGTCAGCCCCCACGGCACCTGCAACCCATCAGACACTCTCCCCTCGGTCCCGAGGGCCCCCCCGAGGGCCCGTGTCAGGGTCTTGGGGGTCTTCAAGCTGCGTCTCCCCAGCCCCGGGCCGAGGTCTTGCTGCTCGCGGCCCCCCGTCAGGCCCGCGGCTGCGCGGTGGCCGGGCGGGTGGGTGCCCGCGTGTGCTCCCGCTCCTCCGCTCAGCTCCTTAGGGTTCCCTCATAAATCAGCCCCTCGCCGCATCTTAATCATCTCCTTCCTCTGTCTGTAGCTCTGCCCTCCCAGAAATAAATTACCCGCAATTACTTAAAGTTAGTAATTGAATTTATTTTAGTGGTCGGGAGAAAATTTATCCATTTTGCTAGTAATTTGTAGTCATTTTTAGTAATTGATAGTAATTTTCTAGTAAATACTAATTAAATGTTCCACTAAGGGAAAGAAGGACCGAGTAATGCATTCACTAAGCATTAGTATTTCCAATTTATCGTTGTGCCAGTGAGTGATCTGGGTGGAGTTGATGGGATGGCGTGGAGTCAGGCTCGCCACACTGAGCTTTCGGAAACCCACAGACGTGGAGAACTGGAGGCTGCCTGCATCGCCGGCCTGCCGCAGGTGGGGACACACAGTGGGCTTGTCCAGGAGCAGCTCCCGGGCGGGACAGCTGCTGTCTGGTTCCACAGAGTCTCTGAGAGAGGGGGCAGGAGGCGGGAGGGTCCCCAGGGAAGGTTCCAGAGCCTCTGCAGGAAGTTGTCTCACTCACTTCCTCCTGGCCCCATCAGAGGGAGGCTGGGGCTTCTCTGCGCCTTCCTCAGTGTCTCCTGAACTCTGGGGCTCTCTGGAGGAAGCTGTGCTAGTTTCTGCTGCATGTTCTCTGCCGAAACTCTGCAACGCGACAGCAGCAGAAGGTGCAGTTTCCGATCAGCTCCGATCCCCAGCCCACTGGCACTGTCGTCTGAGCTGGCGAGGGGCGCTTTTCTCCTTGCAAGAGGCTTCTCAGGGATGCTTGGGCGGAGGACGGTCCCCGGGAGGGCTCACGTGGCAGGGACCTCGCCCGACTGCCCTTACCTCATCCAGCCAGCGTGTCCAGCGGGCACTCGCGCTGGGTGCAAGGGAGAAGCAGGGATGTCTCCTGCTCCCGCTACAATGTATCTATCGGCTGCGCCGCTTGATACAACCGCCCAGACAGCCAGGAATTCTTGTCTGAGCAAGGCTGAGTGCAGGGCTGTTGGACCCGGACGCCGGGCGGGGGGTGGTGGTTGGGGATGGGCCGTCTGTGATGTGTGTTCAGCTTTGTCTTTACGGAGTTTTTCCATGGAAAATCACGATTACACGTGTTTTCGGGTTTATTTCAGCGTGATACGCTGTCACGAGGAATATTGTAAAACCTAGAAAACAGACAGAGGCGTGGAATGCGCCATTGTCTCCAGATGCGTCGATACTTCAGCGCGTTTCCCGAGAGTGATGGCTCCCTCGAGGCTTGCGTGCTGGGTGCAATCAATCAGAATATCCAGCTTCAGCCGCTCTCTCTTCCTTAGATGATAATAGAAGTTTAAAACAACGTCATTAGAAGATCTCCGTAAACAGCCTTTAACGACGGCATCGGGTTCCGTCAAAGGCGAGGGCGGGATTTGCTTAAGCAGACCCGCTGTGGCTGGCATCTCACTGTCACCGTCACTGTCCTCCCCTTGTTCATCGATTTGCTCGAGCGGGCCCAGTAATGTCGCCATTGTGACAATTGTTACTGCGTTTGGCATATCGAATACGTCACGGGGAGCTTGCCAGGCTTTGCCGTGATGGGTGGCATTTCGCGATGATAACTAATACTTCTGTGAATTTCCTTAAAGCTTTTTGTGTGTTCCGTTCATTTTCTTTGGTTAGATTCCTAGAACCAAGCCACGACGCCAAAGAACCCAAATATTTCCCGGCTCCTTCTACCTCCTGCCAAGTTCCGTTTCCGAGTGCCTGGCCTTGGTTTGCCCTGCCCGCCATGCCTACGCCTCCCACTTCACTCAGTCGGCTTGGCTGTAACGGACACACGCGTGCTGGCTGCATGCACAGGTAGCAATCATGCCAACATGCTTCTTTTAAATAAAAATTAACCACGTGCTTAAATACTTTTCTTAATATTGGAATTTGTGTCTTCTAGTTTTGGGGCCTTGGACCTGCCCCTTGTCTATGAACCCCTGGGGCTGTGGAGCTGTCCCTACAGCCAGGGTGTTGATGTGGGCGGGATGTGGCTCAGGGATGGAGCCTTTCGTGGCCTTGGGCGCGGGCGGTCCGGGTTCAAGCCTGAGTGCTACATCCTATGCGCCCTTAGTTCTATCTGCACACCTCTCACGCCTCTGACCACCACGCTGGCGATCACGCTGACTGGCGTTCTTAATTCATTTTTTTTTGGGGAGCGGGGAGGATTGCTTTAATTTCTTTGTTCCCGTTGAACACCGGGCTTAGAATCAGCCATGTCACAGCAAGGCAGTTGGCTGTTGGGCGTCTCAAGCGTGGGCCTGGCTGCTGGAATATTTTCTTCTGAGACCGGGACCCCTGGCATGAATTAAATATGAAACCTCCGTCGCTCACCAAGTGCGCCTCTCCACACCTCCCCTGTCCCAGGACGAAGCCGGGGCCACCTCTGCCTGCTGGCCACGGAACGGGCGGTCTGCAATTAGACATGCCCCTTGCAGGCACGCACGGCCCCCCGCCAAGAGCAGAGGGCCTGAGTCCCGCTGAGAACACACCTCCGAGGGCAGGGCTGAGCCCTTTGAAGATAGGGGAGGCCTCCCCCCTGCCCCGCACCCCTGCCCTGACAGTCAGTCAATGCACCAGAAGGTTCTGAGATGGCCGGAAAACGGCCTCTTCCGGGCGCCGTGTGCTGGGCACCGGGCTGTGGGCACTGCCCACGGAGCTCTGCCTGGCCTGGCCCTGCTCACGAGCTCAGCCCGGGGCAAGAAGCAGGAGAAGGCTCATTTAACGACAGATTTTCTCCTGTCTGGTACGGGTGCCTCCCAGCACAGCCCTCCCACCTCACCCCCCTGAGCACGGGTGCCCGTCCACCTGCAGACCCACACACCCGGGCACACAGTGTGCCTGCACCTGCATCAGGGCCCGCTCTTGCCTGCAGCTGTCCCTGCAGGCATGCCTGTGTGTCTACAGAGACCGCAGCCCCCCACGCCTCCAGCAAGGGTCCTATGCCCGCCGCCAGGAGCCCCCAGCCCACAGCTCTCTGGCTGCAGGTTGGTTCTGTCCTGGCGAGTGGAGTCTGTGTTCATGCCCAAACCTATCCTAGGAGCAGTGTTTATCCCGGGCCCGTGGGCACTGTGCCGACTCCCTGAGCAGTGCCCGCCTGAGATCTGGTGAAGGGACAGGGGCTGTGATGTTGGCCTTTTCTCCAGAAATGTCTTCTGGCAAAGGGGCTCAGGTCAGCTGGCAGGGAGAGCTAAGAATTTCAGAAGGAAAAACCGTTGGCAATGTCTAAAAATAAGTCATCTTTAAAAGATTGATAGAGTTCCCACTAGGCACTGGGAGGAAAGGCGTGTTTGGCATTTAACAAATAAATAAACCTGTGCAACCTGGCTTGCTCCTGAATTAATTCTATTCTTAAAAATTTTTTTTAAAAAGACCTCTCACGACCGAGTTGAGCCTGATGAAGGGTGGCATTTAAAATTCCACAACGCTTATCTACCACAGGCTGGTGCATGTTTAAAAAGATCTACTTCTTATAAAGATTTCCTATTTAATTAAGAAAAACTCGTATCAAAGCAGTTTTTGCATTTAAAATTCGTGTTTAAACTTCTCCTAGATTAAGTGAGCTTAAACAGTTGCGATTCCTGACTTTAACGGCATTATAAAATGCATTAGAGATTGAGGGGATCGCATTCTGCCATGTTAGGTTATAACCTAACTGCTATTTGCAGTTGTAAGGAGTGCTAATGGCACAGGGACAAGATTTATGGTCGCGCAGACGTTCTGCTCAACATCAGCCTTGTCATTCCATTAATAATGACTGCTTATGAGCCATCCTTGGCGTCTTTGTTGTCCTGAAAACTTAAAACTCACAGCACAATTCTTTACGACGTGTTCCAGTGCCCCCTCTGGGTATTCCTGACCATTATCCCATTTGGTTATATTCAAAACTGCTGCCTCCGGAGAGAGCATTAGGCCGACCTTTCACCTCCCAATATTCTTGGTTCAAATGGCGTAATAACATGTAGTGAATATTTACAAGCACACTTATACTATAATAGAGTACTGCTGTGAACATTAGCACATATTTTCTGCTCAATCAGGCTTTGATGTAGAGCTGCCGGCGCACCCCAGAGGAAACGCAGTCCCCGGCACGCGGTGCCAGTCCAGCCCCCGTGAACCTGCCGCAGCCCCGAGCGGGCGCGATGCAGATGAGCTGTGCGGCCGGGATGTGGATGCTGGGATGCGGATGCTGGGATGCTGATGCTGATGCTGGGATGCTGATGCTGGGATGCGGATGCTGGGATGCTGATGCTGGGATGCTGATGCTGGGATGCTGATGCTGGGATGCGGGTGCTATGATGCGGGTGCTGCAGAGCCCAGCGGGGACCAGGCCCGGGGCTGCCCGGAAGGCGCCTCAAGGCCGGGGGCTGCCCGCTGGACGCCGACCGCCTCCTGTCCCCGGGGCCCCTGTCTTACTAATTTCAGTAGGAAGTGTTTTTATCACAGATTCTAAGCGCTCTGCCCTACCTGCCCCAGCCCCGCCCCTCCGCCCAGGCCACACTCACCGTTAGTCCACCCCGTGTCTAACGGTGTCTTTATTTGGGGAGGGGGCACCGCAGAGAGGTCTGGAGCTGTGGAGGGGCCTCCACGAGTCCCACGTGCCTCAGGGGACAGACCTGTGCTGGCCCCGCCACGTGCCCCTGCAGTGAGTCACGCTGGCCCCGTCCACCACAAAGCCCCGCCCAGGAGGACCACGCCCACCTCGAAGCCCCGCCCAGAAGGACCACGCCCAGGCAGGGCAGGGGCGCACCTGCTGGCTTTGCCTTTGCTTCCAGTCTTGAGTCCCCTTTAGAGCGCCTGTGCCTGTGCCCAGGCCAGGCTGCTGCCCGTTCGGAAGCTCATGCCACCCCCCATCTGGGTGCAGATGGACAGCCGCTGCCCACGCGCCAGGGCTCTCAGCGGGGGTGGGGGGGGTGAGGGGGAAGGCTGACCAGAACCAGAGCGAGCTGACGGTGGGCGACTGGACGGGTCAGGCTTGCAGAGGGCAGCTCTGGACGCCCCAGTGACTGGGGAGAGCCCCCCACCTGCCCCGCCCCAGCGTCTGTCTGCACATAGTGACTGTTCCCCCCCCCCCCACCACCTCCCCATCTGCCCGCTCACAGTGACTGACCCCTGTCTGAAGGCAGATAGTGGCTGCCCTTTTGCGGAGCTGCAGGTCTTCGGGTGGTTCGGATACTGGGGGGCGGATGGGAGAATGTAGTTGGTCAGTTCAAATCTGGCCCGTCACAAATGTCTCTGATGAAGGTAGACAGCGGGATGACGGGGGAGGCAGCAGGTGAGAAGAGGCCGCAGTGACCCTTTGCATACTCACCCACAACCCGCGCCCGCTCAGATGGCCCAGGACAGGGCTCCTAGGCCCGGCATGCAGTGGGGTCAGGCAGGGCACGGACGTCCGGTAGGGACATGAGTCTCAGCCACGCACATGTGGCCCGAGACTAAGGGAGGCTGAGACGTCAGACAGTGAGCCCCAGAGACAAGGATTCAGAGCCGGAATGCGAGCACTCTACAAAGAGCTGGGCCGGGCCGGGCTCGGGCAGACGGCGAGGGACAGGACTTAGGAAGCCGGACACTGGACTGGGCATCCTGAGACAGGAAAAAGTGACATCGTACAGGGGGAGAGGAGAGAGGGGTCCTTCGGGAGGACCCCGGACCGCCTTCTTGACCTTGCGTGGTTTTTCACACAGTTCTCAAGAACCCACCAGCTCAGGGAAACTTGGGCCATTACATATTCTGCTCCACAAACTCAAGAGTCAGAGGCCTCGAATGAAACCCTCTGATCCAAAGGGAGCTCTTGGGAAGGTGGTGACAGCCGTGACCCACGAGGCCCAGGACGGTGTCTGCCAGCCCTTCCCGGAGGGAGCGACACTCACGGCGCTGAGGGGGCCACGTGCCCACACCTGACCCCGATGCTCCCTCCTGGGTCCCCTGGACTCAGGCAGCTGGGGGGGGGGGCTGGGGAGCGCCCAGAGGCATCTGAGACATGCAGGGGTCTGGGTGTGGGCCCAGCCTGGGCCCGGAGCAATTGGACTTCGCCTGATGTCCGCAACCCCTAGGCCCTGCCCAGCCGCACACGAGACACTCTGCTGTCTGGTGGGCCGTAATCTGATAAAGACTCTGTTGACTGCACCCACCCGCAGCCCAGCTGCGAGTTCTCAGGCTGAGTGACGCTGTGATGGGCAGACACCGCCCTCCCCTGCCTGGAGCTCTTATTTGTGGCCAGGGCTTGTCCTCTGGCCAGACTTAAATTTAGCCCGGGGTCAGCCCGTGCCCCTGGGCTCTATGTAGTATTAGCCTGCGCCCGTCCCATCAGCTCTGCAGCAGGGGCACTGGGGCTTTGGGAATGAGGAAGCCTGTTCGGAGACAGGGCAGGGCCTTTGTGGGCTACGTCCCCCTGGCCTGAGACACCGTTCGTGTCCGCTCCAGGCCCCTGGGCCTCAAGCTCCCCTTGGCCCCTGGCTGGCATGTGAGATATGAGTCTTCTATCTCCTAAGAAGCTCAGACACAGCGAGACACTTCCTCGGAGCCACACAGCCAGGAAAGAGGCCCTCAGAACTTCAATGAATAGAAGCATCCGGAAGTTTTGCCCCGGTGGTCCTAGCTCCACCCTGAGCTGCCCATTACACTTCGCAGTGCCCGGACGTCAGGAAGACACGGGGAAGGTGCGCGCGGGTTTCTTTGTCAGAGCTGCTGGACGTGGGCTGCAGAACGTGGGTGTTTTCTGTGTGTGTGCCAGGTGCTTTGTCATCGTTAAGCGCATCTTCCACGGAGCCGTCGTCCGCTGCCCCCACGCAGAGGCTCTCAGCCGGGGGAAGGCTGGAGGAGGGACAGCGCGAGCTGACGGTGGGCGTCGGGACGGCGTCTGTGCTGGTTTGCCGAGGGCAGCCTGGACCCCCCAGTGGCCTGGGGAGAGCCGTTTGCTGTCAGGAGACGCTCACCGTGTTAGCTGGCGTCCAGCGGGGCAATGCCCATGGCAGAAGTGACCACAGTCAGGGCTGGGTTGGGCAGGAGAGAGCCTGGTGGCCTGAGGGGCTGGCTGAGGGGCTGAGGGGCTGAGCCGCACAAAGTCTCGGCGACGCAGCTTCAGGCTGGGGTAGCGGGAGGCAGACACAGACCCGTGTGGCCCTGTGACTGGTCACTCTGTCCCTGCGCCCACCGGGCCGATGGGGAGACTGTCCTCTGGCCTGTGGGCGGTTGAGGGCTGGCGCTGACCAGGGTCACGGGCAGCATCATCGCGGCCTGTCCTTGCTCGAAGCTCTCACGAGACGCCACTGTGATGGGGCATGCGGGCTGGAGCGGGCTGGGGGCTTAGAGACGGACCCCCGCAGGGCCCAGGCGGCGCGAGCAGCACGGTTCCCGCTGGAAGCCAGCACGCGGGATGCAGCTGTCCCAGCTCACTGGCTGCGACTGTTCCAGCTCATTGGGTGCGACTGTGTTTCAGCTCACTGGGTGTGTGTGTGTGTGTGTGTGTGTGTGTGTGTGTGTGTGTGTGTGTGTCTGTGTTTCAGCTCCCTGGGTGCGACTGTGTTCCAGCTCTCTGGGTGTGGTTATTCATAAAGTTATCATTTTATTTGTAAAAATAATTCCCAGGGCTGACCGCTCAGTGGTAGGATACAGTCTTTCATGTGAGGCCCTGGTTCGATCCCTGGCACCACACACACACACGCACACGCACACACATACACACACACACTTACGATACATTAAAACAGACCTTCATAGTAAAGCCGGAGAAGCAGGGAAGTCGGGTGGGAGCAGAGAGCAGGTGGAGTGAGGGGCACCCCGCCCACAGCACGGGGCCACGCCGCTGTGCTCGGGAACGAGGCCGCCCGCCCGGCCACGCTGAGTTAAAGCTCTGGAGGGGTCCTCTCTGCCACGCCTCGACTGCGGAGCCTCACGGCCTCCAGACGCCCCGAGTCAGCCCAGCCCGTCTGTCCTGCCCACGCGAGGTGCCCCCAGCTCCCCTCCTACCTGTCTCCCACCCTGTCTCGCCCCTGTAGGCTGGTTTCGAGAAGATGCTCCAAGGCTCACGGTGGGGGCCACTGGCTGGACGAGGGCACTGACCCCCTACACAGGGAGCACTCACTCCCTAGGTGAGAGCACTCAGCCCCATGCAGGGAGCACCCACCCCCGAAGTGAGACCACCATGTAGGGAGCACTCACCCCTACGTAGGGAGCACTCACCCCCAAAGTGAGACCACCATGTAGGGAGCACTCACCCCTACGTAGGGAGCACCCACCCCCAAAGTGAGACCACCATGTAGGGAGCACTCACCCCTACGTAGGGAGCACTCACCCCAGATAGGTAGCATTCATCCCATGTAGGGAGCACTCACCCCCATGTGAGAGCTCTCACTCCTATGTAGGGAGCACTCACCCCACATAGGTAGCATTCATCCCATGTGGGGAACACACACACCCTATGTAGGGAGCACTCACTCCCCTACGTGAGAACACTCAGCCTCATGCAGGGAGCACTCACCCCTATGTAGAGAGCACTATGTAGATGGGGCACCCCTGCTGGATCCCGTCTCCCAGGGCCCTGGAGGTGCTTCCATCCTCATTTGGGGCACAAAGAAACAGGAGAGGGTTCCTAAGCTGCCGAGACCACAGGGGTAGATGCAGAGGAAGTGTGTGTGGGTCAGGGGCCACTGCCGGCAGGGGAGGGTCCCAGGGCCCTCCTGGAGCGGCACCTTCTGCAGCGCCACCAGAAGGCAGGATGTGGGAGGTGGGGCTCGGCCACCAGGGAAGCTTGGGGTCAGGGATGCGTCCAGGATGCCCCAGTCATAGCTGTGAGGGTCTCCGGGACTGTCCCCCAGAACCGTGGCGCTCTCTTTGGCCCGGGCCGTGGGGCCAAGGACCTTGGCCTGTGGGCCCAGCTCTCAAGGCTGCCAGGCCCGAGAGAGCCCAGCTGTGCTCTGCAAAGCCCAGGAGCTGAAAGGCCACGCAGGTCTGCTCCGACCCCCCCCCCCTCCCAGCCCGGGGATCCCCTGAGAAGCCTCTGGACACAGATCATTATTGATATATTGGCAATGTCCTCAGCCGTACCGGGCGGGAGGGCGCAGGACACCTACCAGCTGCAGCGGCCGAGGCGCCATCTCCGTGATGGATGCCTGGCCCGGGCAGGCAAGCCCGCCGTCCTGCCCACTCATCTCGGCCTAAATATGGATGTGTATCGACGGACCCATTAAAGGCCCCCGGCTTCGGAGGCCCGAGATCAGATGAGATAAGCCCTAAATTTCCTCTTCTAAAATATGCAGAGAAAAAGGAGTTCGAAATACCAAGTGCTGTGAGGAATTGACAAACACCTTCAATTCAGAATGAATGCTTTAAACTTTAGGCTCCTTGGGCAATCGATACACACAGACCTCGCATTAATGTTCACAGGACCAGAACATGCATCTTAATGGCGAGGGGCCGCGCTGGCTCTGGTGCCCGCCGTCAGCGGGTGCGGCGAGGGGGCTTCGGGGCCCGGCCTAGCTGCCACTCAGGCCGGAGCCAGGTCACCGCGTTCCTTCCCACTTTGTACTTCTCCCAGGCAGACTGACCCCAGACCTATCTATTTCTCTGGCTGACAGCAAGCCAGAGCATTCTGGAACTTTCTAGGTTCCCCAACCCCTGGGAAGTTGAGGGGATGCACCCACCTTCCACCCCCATCGGAGCCTGCCCCTCCAGACGAGAAGTTCTTCAGAGGGAGGGGGCGGGGCTGTGCGCGGCTCGGGACCGCTGACACCCGGCGTATAATTTATCATAAAAGGTTACGGGGTTGAGCCGGGCTCTCTATTATTAATCAGATCATTTGGGCAGGTTGCGTTTCGCTGCCCATAAATATTCATTGCATTTGAACTGCTTCATAAACAGAAACACTTCCTTCCGTTCTGAGGGGAAAAAAAATGAGTCTTGTTGGCCTTTTTATCAGTCCTTGCACAAAGTAAAGTATTATTATTATTTCTTTAACGAGACTTACGAATGTTGTTTTTCAGAGCAGCTTGCACTGAGAGGTGGGTACGGGGAGTGGGTGCTACCAGGCCCCCATTACGCACCCAAGTCCCTTCCAAGGGGATGGAGTCCTCCTCAAGGAACTGTGTTTAAAAATGAAGTGGTGTCTCATACATTCCCACGGAAGAGTCAAAAATACCCACAACCCTCTTCATTACATTCTTGCGTCTCAAATGACACGCGGGGCACGTGTGTCCCCTGAGTTGCCACCCCGCCTCTTCCTAAGAGGGGACCCTCGGACTAAGTTTGCTTCTTCCTTCCTAGGCAGATTTTGGGTTTCACGTTTGCTTACCAGTACAAGTCCTCTGTGATACTGGATTTTCAGTTAGAAACACAAGGCATCGGATTTTCTCTATCGTTTTTCTTTTTCTTTCCACCGAACATTCCAGTTCGGAGGTTGCGGGCTGCTCAGGGCTCGCTCCGTGCAGGAAGTCGCACGACTCCTCCTCCCTCCTAAGGAGGGCTCCTCCTGGGCTGGTTTCCCATTGTCTCCCGACAACTAGCAGAAACTCCTTGTCGTGTCTCATTCAGTCCTGACACAGGAGAGCGAGAATCCCCGTGGGGGCGGGTTGCAGGCCTGGCCCGCCCAGACACCCTTCGGGTGAGCTCTGTCCTTACGGAGCCCGTCCACTCCACGACAGAGCTGGAAGTTCCTCTTTCGAAATTCTTTCTCCTTGGCCAATAGTTGTAATTGCCAATTTTGAAAAGGTTTGCCCATGCGCCGTGTGGATTGGCAGCTCATTGTTCTGATCCGCACTGCTCTCTCCCCCGGGGCCAGCCTCTCGTCTCTGGCTGTCGATTGAGCATCTATTACATCTATTAGCCGTTTCCTCCCCTGAAAACTGCCTGCTCCTTTGTCATGCTTCTGTTGAAATGGCCTTTTTCTTCCTTGTTGATGCTTAGGAATTTTTAAAAAGTATATATTTCTGTACAAAGCCTTGTTTTTTTTTCCCTGTACATTGAAGATACGTTCTTCTAGCCAATTTTGTGCATTTTAACTGTATGCTTTTTTTTTTTACTGTGTCTTTGATGCAGTGGACTGCAATATCAATATTGCTGAATTTTCCAATCTTTTAATTTACGAACTGTGAGTTTTACATTTGAGAAACTTTTGTTTGGAAGAGAGAGAGAGCAGCTGGTAAGACACTTCCTGGCCTTGTAATGGATAAACCCCAGCTGGACCCGCCGGTACCACGGGTGGTCCCCAGACCAGAGCCAGCAACAAACCCGGAGCACTTCTGCCTCTGACTCCACCCCTCCTGCCCCAAAGGAACCTTTGTCTGCAGATGCTCCACTTAGGACTACCATAAGCATGATGTAGTGGGTCCCCCCAGCCCCCTTTCAGGTCTTAAATTCATGTGATGCCTTTCAGTGTATGGAGTTTCTGGTTTTACATCTTCCTAGTTCATCACCAAACTTTCACAGTTCCATTGATCGAATAGTTTGTCATTTCACTTCTGGCATAAAACTGCTTTGAAAGGTATGAGGAGTGAGCAGAAGGGTGACGTACCTGTACCCATATCCCCGCCAGGGCTCCGGGCCGATGGGGATTATGAACAGCACTCAGAGGCCACCGTGGGCACCTGAGGACATACCCGAGGCTCCTCCCGTCTCAGACCACCTTCTCTCCCACCTTCCGAGTTTCCCTTCCTGCTGCCCACAGGCACGAGCGTTCGGACACAAGGCGTCTTCAGTGTGGCCTTTCTTTTCCTTTCACATAAATGGAAGTAGACTATTATTGGCCGTATTATTTTTGATTCCCTCTGCTCCACTGGCTGTTTATCTTTCCCTCTGGCAAGAATCTGTGGTCTGCCCTAGCATAACTTTGGAATATCCTTGGCATCTGGGGGGGCACGCCGGCTCACACTGTTTATTTTCCTCACCAAGCTCTTGAACTGTTCTTAACTTCTGCCTTTCATTTGGATGTTAAGATAAGCTCGTAAAGTTCCATGGAAAATCCTGTTGGCACTGCAGTGGTGATTGCGTCGAGTTTATAGGTTAGTTTTGGCAGGTCCAACGTCGTTCGCATGTAAAGTGCTCTGATTCATGTCCACGAGATAGATTCTCCTTTATTTAGATCTTGTTTATCCTCCGACAGTATTTCATTCTGTTCTCATCAAGTTGGGGTTTATTTTAGTTTTATTTCTAGGGACCTTTCACAGTTCGCGGTTGCATTCTTGCAAACAGAACCTCTGACACTGCGGCCGTATGATAGAATGTTCGGCGATGGTGTGGATTTTCATTTGTTCTTCTACTGCTTCTCTATTGCCACTGTGAAATGTCACCAACTTAGTGACTTAAAACAACATCATGTTATTATCCTCCAGCTTTCGGGCCGGAAGTCCTGCAGGACTTACTAGATGTGGTCAAATGAAGAAGCCCGGCATTGCGCCCGGGCGTGTTTCCACTTTCCTCCAGGCCTGCGTCCTTCGTCCTTCCTCACTCAAAGCCCACTGACCCCGTCTCTCTGGCCTCCCTCCCCAAATTTGTGCCGCTCTTAAGGAACTCAGAGGCCGGGCCACCAACTGGGCCCAGCGTGGACAGTCTTGGGGAACCTCTCCTTCTCCTGCTCCTGAACCCGGGTCATTGGCCATTCCCGGGTCCTGGGGCTGAGCACTGCTGAGGGGCTGCTTTGAAACCATAAGCACACTCAGTTTTTTTTTTTTTTGCATTTGTCTAGAGATTCTCCGAAAGCTATTCGTGGGCGTCAGACCCTCTGCAAGTTCCAAAGCCGTAATTCAGTTTTCTTTTCTTATTGCATTGGCTGGAAGCCTCGGAGCAGTGTTGAAAATAAGTCTTCATGGAATTCATCCTCTTCTCCCTGAGCTCTTATGAGACGTGGGGAGTTTCTGGTGGTGCCACGTGACCTGAGAGGTATGAGTGGGATCAATACGGCTTTTTCGGTGAGAGAGGCCCCTGTGCTTGCTTGCCTCTGATATCACCTCACAGTGCTGCCAGTTAGGGGTCCGGGTGATGTTTCTCTGCTCCGTCCCTTGACGTGTTCTGGTGTTTGTCACGTCAGAGTCCCCATCTCCAGTTCTCCTAGAAGCATAATTTATGCTTCAGTTTTTGCCTTTATGTTCAGATCGTCTGTGAATGTTCTTTCCTTTCGGGGGAGTTACACGTGCTCAGGGCTTAGTCCTGCTCCTGTGATGAGGGGTCGCTCCAGCTCACTGGTGGGGGTGACTCGGGGTTAGTCTTTGCGAGGCGCCTGTCTGAACCCCAACTCTCTCTGGTGCCCACATTTCCTTTTCCGTTTTATTTCTCATGTAGCATTTCTCTCTTATTTCATAAAGAACTCCCCCCTCCCTTATAATTTCCTGATAAGTTGCATAAATCTTCATTTCTTAAAGATAAATTCAAGGAACAGAGCTTCACACATGCACATTTGATCATTCATATTTGCTGTGATAAACCAGCATGTTTGGTTTTATATATACATCTTATTTTTAACATTAATTTTCTTCCTTTTTTGACATTTATATCTTCTTTCACGCCCTTTCTTTGCTTTCTTTTCGTTCATTCTATTATTTTGAAAACCAACGAAATCTTTTATGATGCATTTATCTCCCTCTGCTAGTTTTGAGGATTGCCCTTAAAATGTTAAGGTATTTAAAAATTTTATGAGAACTAGTGACTCAGTATTTTCATTTTCTTCCTTCTCACTCTTCTAAGGAAGGGTCTCAGCATACGAGGAAAAAAAATCCCCATCTCATGCCCTATAGTTAGAGTTTTGAATGACTTCTATTGCTTAATACAAAATTTTTCTATTGATAATTGAATTTGCTGTTACAGTTTTCAGTTTCATGCCCATTGGCTGTACGTTTCCATAAGTTCCCTTTGATTTTACTTTTCCCCACTGAATTCATGCCATCAGTTTTCTCTCCCATTGGAATGAATAGGTTACGAATTGATTAAATCTGTCTACGCATGAATATATCTTTATTTTACTTTTAAGTTGCAGTTTTCAGTGTTAAATTATAGACAGCTAAAAGTTGCCCTTTACGACATTGTAAAGAGAGTTTGGAGAGATAGTACAGTGGCTAAGTTGCTTGCCTTAAGAACCCAGGTTCGATCCGAGCCTAGCCAAGAGTGCTCCCTGAGCACAGAGCCGGGAGTGAGGCCTGAGCACAGAGCCAGGAGCCAGCCTTGAGCACAGAGCCAGGAGCCAGCCCTGGGCACAGAGCCTGGAGTGAGCCCTGACCACAGAGCCAGGAGTGAGCCCTGAGCCAGGAGTCAGCCCTGAGCACAGAGCCAGGAGTCATCCCTGAACACAGAGCTGGGAGTGAGCCCCGAGCACAGAGCCTGGAGTGAGCCCCGAGCACAGAGCCAGGAGTAAGGCCCGTGTACAGCCAGATGTGAGGCAGCCTCTCATCCCCCCAAAGCTATTGTCAAAAGTACGTTTTCCTGGTCTGTTTCATCGTATTTTTGAATGAAATAGGCCACTTCTTGGGAACGGTGTCATTTCCCCAAATGGAGCTCTGTGCCCTAACCCACCCTCACTCTTCCCTGCCCTTTGCCCCTGGGGACAGGGTTCCACTTCCTGTCTGCAGGGCTCTGTGGTGGTCATCTCCTCCGCCCTCTTCCATTTACCAGGCTTTCAGGGTTCCTCTGCGTCGTAGTTTGTGTCCGAAGTTAACTCCTTTTCGTTTGTTTTTGGTTTTGGGGCCACGCCAGTGGTGCTTAGGTATCACTCCTGGTTCTGCTCTCCGGGGTCGCTCCTGGTGGGCTCGGGGGGCCGTAGGGAGGCCGGGGATGGAATCAGGGCTGGCCACGTGCAAGGCAAGAGCCTCATCTGTTGTGCTGTTGCTCCGGCCCGAATCCTTTTGAAGAATATTATTTCCTGACAGTATAGAGCAAATTCTGTCTATTTAAATTTTGTCCAGCCAGCGATGACCATTTGGGTTGCCCCCGCCTTTGGGATCTTGCGAGGACACTGCCGAGAAGGTGACTCCACACCCCGACTTTCGAGCCTGGGTCCGTGCCGAGGAGGAAGGCCAGAACGCATGGTGGTTCCCTCAGCTTTGAGGGCTGAGCTGCGGGTTTCTGCTTTATTTTCCTCAGAGTCTGTGGCCCGGGGCCACTCCCGGAAGTGCAAGGGGGGTGGGGGTGTGCATGGTCAGTGCTGTGGGCCACTGCTGCCCGGTGCTGCTCAGAGGACACCATCCCCGAGGCCTGTCCCCGGCCCCTCCCAGCGCTCAGCATCCGGCCAGCAGCCTGAAGCCTCATCCTCCGTGTCCTCACGGTGCCTGGTCGCTCTCTCTCCGGAACCCTCGTCCCGATGAGCGTGAAGGGACAGGCTGTTTGTCAGCGATGCTGAAGCCCCCTGCATGGCCGGCTGCCACCTGACTATTGTCTACGGAGGAACAAAGGGCTTCCCTAGAGCGTCACTAGTTTCAACTGAGTCATTTGGTCCAGGTTAATTGTTTTCACTCCTGGCGGGCGGATTTGTTTGAAATCATTGGCTAAGGTTATTTTTTTTAAGTCTTAATTTTTTTTTTTAATTTCAAGACTTACAAAGTTATCGGTAGTTGGGTTTTAGGCAAATAACTACTTCAACACCAACCCCACCGCCAGTGTCAACTTCCCTCCCCCAGAGTCTCTGAATCCCGTTGCCGCCCCCTCCCCCGCCTGTCTCCTTGACAGGCCAACTCCAAAGTTCTGGAGGTTGTAGCTAAAATTGTTTTCTTTGGCGAAGCCTGTGTCCTTGCTGATGAGAAGCCTGTTGCCGTTGTAATTAGCCCTTTCCAGGCAGTTCCTGCCCAGTGCCCCCGAGGGCCTGGAGGTGTCTTCTTATCTTTGATACAGCGTCCAGCTGAGCTCCGTGGGCCATTCTATTCTATTTATTCTGCTGCTCTCTGTTGCGAATCTGAAAACCGGTCTCCAGTTTGGAAAAATCCTCTTAAGGATTTTATTTATTTATTTATTATTTTATTTTGTTTTTTAAAAAAATATTGTGTTATTGAATCACTGTGAGCTAGATTTTTTACAAATCGCTATCACTGTATCACTGTCATCCTGTTGATCGTTGAATCACTCCAGCGGGTGCCAGTAATGTCTCTATTCCTCCCAGCACTGAGACTTTAGCAGCCTTTTCTTACTTGTCTTTTCCCAACGATTGGAGGCTCTTTCAAGGTCTGAGGAATGAGACCTGTTGTCGTTACTGTATTTGGCATATCGAATATGCCACGGGGAGCTTGCCAGGCTCTGCCCGTGTGGGCGGATACTCTTGGTAGCTGGCCAGGCTCTCTGAGAGGCATATACTTATATATTTTTCTCTATGATTTGTTGCCTACTGTCTGAACCCCATCAGAAATGGTGTAGTAATTGTGGAAAATGGGTAGGAAGTGTCTTATAATGTGTTGCGGCCTCGCGGACCAGAAAGCATCCTAGAGCTTGGCGGTGGTTGGGTAGTGGAGGTCAGCTGCTGGGGCTGGGTCCCTTGGGGTGGGGAGGGCGCTCACCCACCCCACAGCCTGGTGCAGAGTTCAGACTTTTGCGAAGCTGTTACCCGGCACCATGTAATCCCATCAACGGCCAAGACCCAGAGACTATAAAACCCAGTTCCCAGAAGCATGCGGCCACATTCGCAGCCGTGAGACATCTTATTACCTAGCTGTTGCTCTGGAAAACCTGGCAGGCTACCAAAAGTATCCTTCCCGCACGGCAGAGTCTGGCAAACTCCCCGTGGTGTATTCAATATGCCAAAAACCAGTAACAATGATGGGTCTCATTCTCCTGACCCTGAAAGAGCCTCGAATGTGGCACTTTCTAAAATCTCAGGGCTAGGACGAAGGAGACGTTACTGGTGCCTGCACGAGGAAATCAAGGAACAGGATGACAGTGAAACAGTGATACAGTTCATAATTTGGTTTCAGTCATACAGTGTTCCAACACCCATCCCTCCACCAGTGCACATTTCCCAGCACCCGCCTCTAAGGCAAATGTTTTTCTTCCTTCTTCTTCTTCTTCTTCTTCTTCTTCTTCTTCTTCTTCTTCTTCTTCTTCTTCTTCTTCTTCTTCTTCTTCTTCTTCTTCTTCTTCTCCTTCTTCTTCTCCTCCTCCTTCTTCTCCTCCTCCTCCTTCTCCTCCTCCTCTTCCTCCTCCTTTTTCTCCTCTTTCTCCTCTTTCTCCTTCTCTTTCTCCTTCTCCTTCTCCTTTTCCTCCTTTTTCTCCTCCTCCTCCTCCTCCTCCTCCTCCTCCTCCTCCTCCTCCTCCTCTCTCTCTCTCCTTCTGGGCATTGTGGTTTGCAGTACAGATACTGAAAGATTATCTGGCATATCCTTTTACCTACTTTTTATACTCATTTCTTGTCTAGCGTGATCACTTCCAGCTATTATTGTCATCCTGTTCCTTCTCTATCTTATCAACCCTCTGCCCCAGACACACTTGTGGTTGATTCCAACCATTGATCAGTCCTCCTAGGCCCTGTTTTCCCTGGCCGTGGGTTTGTCTTCTACATATATTATATCCCGCAGGGAAGTGCAGTCATTCTATGCCTGTCCCTCTCCTTCTGACTCATTTCACTCAGCATGAAACTCTCCATGTCCATCCATTTATAGGCAAATTTCATGTCTTCATCTCTCCTAACAGCTGAGTAGTATTCCATAGTGCTGAAGTGCCATAGTCTCTTTAACCGTTTGTCTGTTCTCGGGCACTCGGGTTCTTTGCAGATTCTGGCTATGGTGAACAGTGCTGCAATAAACATAGGAGTGCAGATGATGTTTCTGCTGTGATTTTGGGGGCCCTCAGGTGTACTCCCAGAAGTGGTATTGCTGGGTCAAATGGGAGCTCACTTTCTAATTTTTTGAGGAATGTCCATATTGTTTACCAGAAAGGCTGAACCTGTTGGCATTCCTGCTTACAATGACGGAGAGTCCCTTTCTCCCCACATCTGTGCCAGCACTGGTGGTTCTTATTCTTTTGGATGCGTGCCAGTCTCTGTGGTGTGAGATGACATCTCATTGTCATTTTGATTTGCATCTCCCTGACGATTAGTGATGAAAAGCATTTTTTCATGTGCCTTTTGGCCGTTTGAATCTCTTCTTTGAGAAAGTTTCTGTTCGTTTCTTCTCCTCATTTTTTGATGGGGCTGGATTTTTTTCTTGTAAAGTTCAACCAGTCCCTTGTATATCTTTGATATTAACCCTCTATTAGAAGGGTTTTGGGTGAATAACCTTTCCTATCCTAAAGGCTGTCTTTGTATCTTGGTCACTGTTACTTTGGAGGTGCAGAAGCTTCTTCGTTTAATGCAGTCCCATTTGTTAATTTTTGCTTCCACTTGCGTGGTCACCAGCATTTCGTCTTTGAAGATAGATACCTTTAGCTTCAATATTGTGGAGAGTTTTGCCAACCTTTTCTTCCATGTACCTTATGGATTCAGGTCTGATGTTGAGGTTTTAATGATCCATTTTGATCTGATTTTAATGCCTTGCATTAGATAGAGGTCTGAGTTCATTTTTTTTTTTTGCATGAAGCTGTCCAATTTTGCCCACATCACTTTTTTAAGTGGCTTTCTTTGGTCCACTTTATATTTCTTGCTCCCTTACCAAAGATTAAATGATCATATATTTGAGGATGTGTGTCAGGATATTCGCCCCTATTCCATTGGTCTGCAGGTCAGTTTCTAGCCCAATACCATGCTGTTTTAATTCTACCTCTTTGTAGTATAGTTTGAGGTTGGGGAGGGTGATGCCTCCCATCTTCTTTTTATCCAGGATTGCTTTAGCTATTCGTGGGGGTTTATTGTTCCATATAAATTTCAGGAGTGTGTTGTCTATTTCTTTAAAAAATGTCATGGGTGTCCTTATAGGAGTGAATCTGTATAATGCTTTGGGGAGTATTGCCATTTTCACAATGCTAATTCTCCCAATCCATGAGCAGGGGATGTGTCTCCATTTCCTTCTTATGTCTTCTTTTATTTCATGATGCAGCATTTTGTAATTTTCTTTGTATAGGTCCTTCACTTCTTTAGTTAATCTGATTTTAAGATACTTGATTTTCTGAGATACGATTGTGAACTCGATTTTTTTAAAATTTAATTTTATTTTTATAAAGTTGTTCACAGTATTTGTTATATGTAATATTTGAATACCAATCCCAATCCCACCACCAACCCCAAATTCTGCCCCCAAGCAGAACCAAAATAATTTATTTTGTATTGCTTGTTATGAATAATCCACTAATAATAATCCAAAAAAGTTTTCTTAGAGGGAAGTGTGTCAAGATTGTTGTATTTCACCCTGAAGCCATTAATCCCTTTTATAAGAGATTTCTTTTTTTTATTAATTTATTTATTTTGAATACCCATCCCTCCACCAGTGCCCATTTCCCACCACCATGGATCCCAGTATCCCTCCCACCCTCCAGCCCCCCAACCCACCCTGCCTCTGTGGCAGGGTATTCCCTTTTGTTCTCTCTCTCCTATTGGGTGTTGTGGTTTGTATAAGAGTTAAGCCTGATTTTTAGGGAGAGAACTCGATTGTTTTTTAATATCACTTTCTTCTCTTTCATTATTTGTATGTAGGGAAGTCATGGATTTTTGTGTATTAATTTTGTAGTCTGCCACACTACTATACAAATCTATTATTTCTAGGAGCTTTCTGTAGAGTGTTTAGGATTTTCTAAGTATAGTATCATGTCATCTGCAAACAGTGAGAGCTTGACTTCTTCCTTTCCTATTTGGATGCCCTTAATGTATTTTTCTTCCCTAACTGCTATGGCAAGTACTTCTAGTACTATATTGAAGAGAAGTGGTGAGAGTGGGCATCTTTTTCATGTCACTGATCTCAGAGGGAAGGCTTTTAGTTTTTCCACATTTCCCCAGAAAATGATGGTCATGGGCTTGTGGTAGATAAGGAATAAGGAATGTTCCTTCAATTCCCATTTTGTTGTGAATTTTCATCATAAACAGGTACTGGATCTTGTCAAAAGCTTTCTTTTTTGCTTATCTATTGATAGGATCATATGGTTTTTATCTTTTCTTTTATTGATATGGTGGATTATGTTGATTGACTTGAGAATTGCGAATGTTAAACCATCTTTGCATCACGGGATGAATCCCACTTGGTTGGGGTATATGATTCTTTTGATGAGACGTTGGATTCTATTTGCTAATATTTTGTTGAGGGTCTTTGCATCCATGTTCATCAGGGATATCGGCCTGTAGGTTTTTTTTTTTTTTGGTGGTGTCTCTGTCTGCTTTTGGTATTAGTGTGATATGTGCCACATAGAAATTGTTTGGGAGTGTTTCTGTTTCTTAAATTTCCCGGAAAAGCCTGAAAAGGTTTGGAACAATTCACTAGTGAACCCATCTGGACCTGGGTCTTTGTTACTGGGAACAGTTATGATTACTGTTTCAATTTCCTTGATAGTAATAGGTCTATTCAGGTATTCCAAATCTTATTGGTTCAGCCCTGGGAGGTTATAGGAGTCCAGAAATTTATCCATTTCTTCTAGGTTCTCTTGTTTCATGGCATACAGACTCTCAAAGTAATCTCTGATGAACTTTTAAATTTCTGTGGTTTCTGTTGTGACGGCGACGGGGCTGGAGCAATAGCACAGCGGGTAGGGCGTTCGCCTTACAAGCGGCCAACATGGCCGACCCGAGTTCGATTCCTCCGCCCCTCTCGGAGAGCCCGGCAAGCTACCGAGAGTATTCGATATGCCAGACACAGTAACAACAAAGTCTCCAATGGAGACGTTACTGGGCCCGCTCGAGCAAATCGACGATCAACGGGAGGGCCTTTACCTTTACCTTACCTTTATCTGTTGTGACATCCCTCTTTTCAATTCTGATCCAATTTATTAGGGCTCTGTCTCTCTCTCTCTCTCTTTCTCTCTCTCTCTCTCTCTCTCTCTGTGTGTCTTGCTATTGGTTTATCGATCTTGTTTATTTTTTCAAAGAATCAGCTCTTGTTTTCATTGATCTTTTGAATTGTTTTTGAGATTCTAGCTAATTGATTTCTGCTCTAAGTTTTATTATTTCTTTCCTCCTGCCTGGTTTGGGCTCCTTTGGTTGGCCATTTTCTAAGATACTAAGCTCTGAAGTCAGGCTACTTATGTGGGCCCTTCCTTTCTTCCTGAGAAACGCCTGCAGAGATATAAATTACTCTTAACACTGCTTTAGCTGTGTCCCACAAGTTTTGGTAGCTCGTGTACTTGTTCTCATTTGTTTCCAGGAATCTTTTGATTTCTTCTTTGATTTACTCTCTAACCCACTGGTTATTCATCAATGAGCTGATTAATTTCCACATGTTGGATTTTATTCTTCGTTTATGTGTGTGATTAACTTCTATTTTCAGCGCATCATGGTCTGAAGATATAGTTGATACAACGCATATCTTCTTAATTTTATTGAGGTATGTTTTATGGCCCAGCACGTGATCTATCTTGGAAAATATTCCATGTACGCTGGAGAAGAATATGTACCTGGCTTCTGGTGGATAAAAAGCCATATATCTACTAGCTCTCTCTCTTCCATTTTTTCCTTCAGAGTCAGTACTTCCTTGCTGATCTATCCAGAGGTGATAGGGCGGTGTCGAAGTCTCCAACTTCTGTTTTGTTGCTGCCAATGTCCTCCTTGAAGTGCATTAGCAATTGTTTTAAGTATTTATCTGGTCCCTGATGGGTTCGTCTATGTTTAGGAGTGTGATTTCTTCCTGCTGTGCATATCCCTTGAGTATGAAGAAATGGCCTTCTCTGTCCCTTCTAATCTTTTCATCATGAAATCTATGTTGTTGGATACCAGTATGGCCACCCCAGCTTTTTGAGGGAGTTGTTTGCTTGAAGAATTGTTTTCCATCCTTTAACCTTGAGTCTGTATTTGCTCCGACTGTTCAGATGTGGTTTTTTTTTGTAGGCAGAAGAATGTGGGATTCAATTTTTCAATCCATTTTGCCACTCTGTGTCTCTTAATTCGTGCATTTAGACCATTGACGTTGAGAGAGCTTATTGTCATGGGGTTTTGTGCCGTCTTTCTGTAGAGTTTGTTGTGCTTGTAGGTGTTGTCTTGTCTTACAGTAGCCCCTTCAGTCCTTCTTTTTAGGTTGGTTTTGAGTCTTTGAAGTTCCTGAGCTGTTGTTTATCCATGAACTAGTGTATCATTCCCTCGAGTCTGAGTGAGAGTTTAGCCGGATAAAGTATTCTTGGTGAGGCGTTCATGTCATTGATTTTTTTTTTTCACTATATCCCACCATTGTCTTTGGACTCAGACGGTTTCCTCTGGTAAGTCTGCTGTGAATCTAAGGGATGCTTCTTCGTATGTGATTTTCTTCTTTGACCTTCCTGCTCACAGTATTGTGTCTCTATCTCTGCTGTTTGTCGTTCTGATTATGATATGTCTTGGAGTCTTTTTATTAGGGTCTCTTTTAGAGGGAACCCCTCAGGCGTCTTGGATCTGGATGCCTGCGTTATCCAGCTCTGGGAGCTTCTCAGCAACGATATCTTTAACTGTTGCTATTTCACTGGGGCTGCCTCCCTGTCCCTCTGGGACTCCCGATGATTCTTCTGTTGTTCCTCTTGAGTTGATCCCTTGGGTCTCTTACTCGCCCTTGAGCTATTTTGAGGTCCTCTTGCATCTTCTGCGGTAGCCCGGATGCTTTCCGCAGCTCTTCTTCAAGCCCCTGATTCTGTCTTCGGCTGTTATTCTCCTGTTGAGGGCACCCACTGAGTTTTTAATTTCATCTACCGAATTTTTTATTAGTGACACTTCTGTTGGTAGCTGTCTTATTTCTGCTCTCATTTCTCCCTGTATTTTATTGGCTGTCTGTCCCACTGTTTCTTTCCTGTCCTCCTGTATTTTACTGGATGTCTGTCCCACCGTTTCTTCGAGCTCATGAGACATCCTCACATTTCGTCTCTGAATCCTTCACCAGGGAGATTGTGTGTGTGGGTATTTCCCATCGAGGCTTCAGGGCTCTTCTCTTCATCCACTCCTCGGGGGTGGAGGGGGGGTCTGCGCTGTTTCCCGTGAAGCTGTGCTGTCTGGAAGAGGCCCCTCCAGTTGACCCTTGGTGTCCCCCTCTGGCTGCTAAGGAGGAGCCGGACGAGCTCGTTGGTGGCGGGTTCGCTCTCCCGCTCAAGAACATTCCCTTCTTCGTGGCGCGCCCGTGTGACTTCTGTGGGGCTCTCGCGCTGATTTGGGCGACGTGATCTCTTAGATTGGGGTTGTACAGATTCTTGTGTGCACCGTTATTTTGGTGAGTTTTGGGGGTATTTTGATTGGCGTGGGCTGGGGTGGCCGGGCTGCCCGACGGCTTCAGTCCAGGAGACTGAGACAGGTCCCGGGCACTAGGAAGGGGAATTAACTGGGGCCTTGTGAGCGACCTGTGCAGGAGGGGCCCGCGATGGCAGACTCTGAGGTCCAGGACTGAGTCCCACCTCCAGGGGTCTTCTAGGACCTCCGGCCCCCCTGTCGCCTCGACACTCGCTTGGGAGCCTGTGGCTGTGCAGGGACCTTCCTGCTCACTGTCACCACTCACGCTCGGGGCTAAGGATCATAGATTCTCGGTGTTGATGTCGGCTGAGCTCCAGGTGGACGCGAATGAGACCGACCTGTAGCCCCTTCCCGTAACAACGTCTCCATGCCCTCGAACCCAGACACCACCGAGCTGGGGCATCTCTGTGCTTGGCCCAGAGGAGCAGCCGATTTGCAGCCAAGCTCCTGTGTTCCACTGCTGGGCTGAGCACTGCTTACGGAGCCCGCCACCCAGCCGTATGCGTCTGACATTTCTTACTGAGCGAGATTGATTGCTTTTTACAGTTATTGTAATTGATCCTCTCTCATGTACAAGGATTCTTGAGGCCCTTGTTTTGTTCAAACATGTTTTTTCTTTTTCATGTTAATGAGGGCAAAGAAATCCGGCCAGTATTGAACAAAGTGTCTGTACGGGAGGCCGGGTTTGATGTCGGCTGCTGTCGTCGATGTTGGAGCGTTCCTGGGCCCTGGGCTCTGCTCCCTGTCCGGGCTGCCCCTGCAGTTGCGGCTTCGTGCGTGTCTCTTTCCCGTTCTCAATGCACCGAGATGATAAATACTTGTGTTTATTCATTTGCCATCTGAAACATGCATGTTTTAAAGGCTCGTCGGCCTCCGAAGAGCGTATTTGTATCTGGAATGAATTCCTGCTGCTTTATAGTGTGTCTTTCTTTCAGCTTCGTTTGATGTGTTTTGGGATTTTGGTGGGTGGGCTCCTTCTGAGAGGCACGATTTATGCTTTTCTGTGAGCTCTCTCCTCCCCCGTCTCTCCCCCTCCCTCCCTCTCCCCCCCCCCCCCCCGTCTCTCATTCTCCCCCTTCCTCCCTCCCTCCCTCCCTCCCTCTCTTTCTCTCCGCTCCCCTCATGCCTGCCGCCCTCACACAGTGCCCTTGTGTCCTCGGAGACAGCTTCGCTCCGTCCTGGGGTCCTGCTGACCCGGCCAGAGAGCCCGAGGGGCCCTGCCAGCCTTGTCCCTTCTCCCCTGTTGGGTGTCCCCTGGGCCTCTGCCCCTGGTGCCGGCCACAGAACTCAGTGCCCACACAGGCCCGAGCCTCTCCCGGTGCCCCCCCCCCCCCGTGCTGAGCCCCTGGGCCTGTGGCCCTCGGAGGCCCTGGGACACACCTTCCCCTTCGGCAGGCGCCTGTGGCTCCGGCTTCTCCTCCCTGGGCCCGCTCTGTCCCACCTGCTCCGTGGCTTTGGTCTCATCTGGGCTCTGAAACACCGTCTTCCAGCGTGCCCGCCATTACCCACCCCCTGCCCGACCCCCGGGGTACCCAGGGTGCACTTGACTGCTCTGCCCTTGTCCAGGGTCTGACCTTCCAAAGTGACTGACATTCACACTCATTCTTGGTTGTAAATCACATTTGGGGGGGGGGCGTGCACACCTGGCAGTGCTCAGGGCTGACTCCTGGCTCTGCGCTCGGGGCTCACTCCTGGCTCTGTGCTCAGGGATCACTCCTGGATCTGTGCTCGGGGCTCACTCCTGGCTCTGTGCTCAGGTCTGACTCCTGGCCCTGTGCTCAGGGCTCACTCCTGGCTCTGTGCTTGGGGCTTACTCCTGGCTCTGTACTCGGGGCTGACTCCTGGCTCTGTGCTCGGGTCTGACTCCTGGCTCTGTGCTCAGGGCTCACTCCTGGCTCTGTGCTCGGGGCTGACTCCTGGCTCTGTGCTCGGGTCTGACTCCTGGCTCTGTGCTCAGGGCTCACTCCTGACCCTGTGCTCGGGGCTCACTCCCGGCCCTGTGCTCGGGTCTGACTCCCGGCTCTGTGCTCGGGTCTGACTCCTGGCTCTGTGCTCAGGGCTCACTCCTGGTGAGCTCGAGGGACCATACAGGGTGCGGGGATCGAACCCGGCCAACCACACGTTAGGCAAACACCATGCCGTTGTGCTCTTGCTCTGTCACAGAACATTCTGGCATCTTCTGCTGCTCCGTGAGGAGCCCAGCAGGGCGGAACCCTCCTGGCTTGTCTGGATGCCTGTCTGGACCCCCCACCTGCTGGACTGGAGTGCCTCCTTCCTGTGGCTCGTCCTGCCTGTCACGGACAGACTCCAGGACTACTCTGAGGGCTTCCTGGCTGCCCAGGCCCTGCCTGTCCCTTTCCAGGCCCTCATTTCTCCAGTTCTGGTGGCCCCAGCCGTCCTTCTGTGGGGGGTGTCCTCTGGCGTCTGCTTCCAGGTCCGTGTCACACCCTGACTGTCTCCTGTACTGGGCTGAGGCCTCGGCTGCCCCCTCTCAGTCATGAACAGCGCGGGGCCCTGCAGCCTTGCTGGCGTCTGCGACCCCGGCGAGGGGCGGTGGGGGGACGTGCTACACTGTGGCCCGAGGCTGGAGTCACTGTCCCTGCGAGGCCCTGCGTGTGCTGCTGCCCTGCACGCTGGGTCTTGGCGCCTCCGGGACCCTCTGTCCGGGGTGTGGGTAGACAAGGAGGAGCCTGGGGCTCAAAGTCTCCTGGACCAGGAGGCTGTGGGCAGGGGCGGGTTCAAGGCCCTTTCAGGGAGGGGTGGGCATGGGGCCCCTGGGGGGGCATTGATGGGCCCCTGGGGGCAGATGAGGGGCCCCAGCCTTTGCTCTCCTCTGAGGCTGTCAGGTGAGCCGGGCCCTACCTGGGGCGGAAGCCACAATGCATAGGCTTAGTCAGCGACAGCGCCAGGCCTGTCCTTGCAGATGCTCACCCTGATCCATCTCGGCCTCTCCCATGCTGTCTGCCTGTCTGTCTGTCTGTCTGCCTGCCTGTCTGCCTGCCTGTCTGTCTGCCTGTCTGTCTGCCTGCCTGTCTGTCTGTCTGCCTGCCTGTGTGTCTGTCTGTTTGTCTGTCTCTCTGAGTCAGTTTCCCTTGGAGGGCAGAAGGGCTCTGGGGACTTTGTGCCCACCGCCCTTGGCTTATGGGTTGGGGGTCGAGCTGAGGAGTCGGGGGCTGGGCTGGGAGAGCGGGAGGCCGCATGGGGGGTGGTGGGGGCAGGGATGCAGAGGAAGCGGTTCCGTCCAGCACACGCATGGGCTGTGCGTGCGAGATCCCAGGCCTGTGTTTCTCGTCGGGAGGCTCCGGGCTGTGAGGGCTGGGGTCTCTCCCAAGGCCCCGCTTCCTTCTGGGAGCTCACTGGGATCTCGTGGGCACACCGCAGGCTCACGGGCCCTGGCAGGCACGGTGGCACCAGGGTGGGTGGGCTGGCGGGAGGAGCTGCCTTGCAGGGGCTGAGGCTGGCGCGCGTGGGTCCCGGTGGGGAAGGGTCACTCCACCGCGTGCACCTTCTCCTCGCCTCTGCAGAGTTTGCAATGTTGCGAGAAAGCTCGGGGTTGGCCTCATACAAGGCAAGTATCTTACCCCCGTACTGTCTCTCGAGCCCAGAAAAAACCTTAAAATAGATCTGCTTAACAGTTTCACAATGTATTTTTTATAATTCTTTTATTGCTCCTATACTTGTGATGGGCTGGAGCGATAGCACAGTGGGTAGGGTGTTTGCCTTGCATGCAGCCAACGTGGTCGACCCGAGTTCGATTCCTCCGCCCCTCTTGGAGAGCCCGGCAAGCTACCGAGAGTATCTCGCCCGCACGGCAGAGCCTGGCAAGCTCCCCGTGACGTATTCGATATGCCAGACACAGTAACAACAAGTCTCACAATGGAGACGTTACTGGGCCCGCTCGAGCAAATCGATGATCAACGGGAGGATAGTGATAGTGACAGTGATACTTCTGATTGCATTTTTTCCTTTTTGTTTTGTTTTGGGAGGGGAACGCCCAGTATTTCTTAGAGATTTCTTCTGGTTTTGTGCTCAGGAATCAGTCCTGGCGGTACTCGGAGGACCACGTGTGGAATTAATCGGGGTTTGCCACGGCCAAGGCCAGTGCCCTGCCCTCTGTGCCTCTCTGGCCTGCATTGTTCCTCTTCCCTCTGAGATTAAGCAGCTCGGAGTGGCCGCGGCGGGAAGGGGCACGTCCCAGGCTCCCGTGTCTCTCTCACCGTCACACGCTTCCATTGCAAACGCACATGAAGTATCACCCGGGTCCCGTGGCTCTTGGTTCTGCGTTTCCCTCCAGGTCTCTGTCTTCAAATGAGTCACAGTTAGCGTCTGTGTCTGCTGTAAAAGCCAGAGCCGCCTTAAACCTGCAAAGAGAAACTTTCCATGGAAACCGTGTTCTCAACATGGTTTAGAACTCCAGAGGATGTACGCTTCCAGATTTGCTTCCTGTCCCCTTATTACTGTGTCCAGGCCTGGAGGATGGGTGCTGGACCACCTCTCAGTCCAGGAGGGCGAGTCCCCACCAGCCTTCAGCAACTGCGGGTCGGTTGGTCGCTGGTCGGCCGGAGGAAGTTTGCTCGGCCCCCCTTTCCGTCTCTAAGTCTCTGTCGCTCCCTGCCCATCCGCTCGGCCTCTCCGTCCCCAGAAGATCCGTGACACACAGCTTGGCTTATCGTCTTTTTAAAAAATGCAGAGATAATCTGAGGATGAATAAAAATCAGAGTTAGGACCCAAACTGGTAAGAACGGCCCCGTGTGTGATCATTTTCCCTCCAGAAAGCGAAGACATTTGCGAGTTCCCACCCCGCCCCACCCCCCAACACAATCGATTCTTTCAAGCTCAAAAAGTTGTATCATAAGCACATTTTTTATGGCTGAAATTTGGGGCTTCCAAAGGGAAGATGACAAGCCTGTAATTGGCATACTTGGTGTGGCAGTCGGCTTGCAGAGGAGAGATTCATGTTTGTAATTTCATTTGAGGAAAACATTCCAGGCATCCGGGGCAGCCGCGGGAGGCCGAGGCTGTGGGAACCTCTCTGCAGAGCCACCTGGTCTCAGGCTCGCCCATAAAAGCGGAACCACATGGAGCCCCGTTCCAGCGCCCTGGGGCTCGCGGGCGAACGTTCTCGCCGGGGGAGAGCTGGGGTCGCCTCGGCAGCGGGCTCCTCTCAGGGCCGTCACCGCTGTGTCAGGGCCTGGTCTGGCTAGTGTCACGCGGGGCTCCTTTGTCCCTGCCCGTTAGCTGCCCACTGGCCGTCCACTGTCCGGACACTCAGGACACGAATCCGGCTCTCCCCAGTCTGCCCCGAGCTAAGGCTCCCTGGCCTAGCTCTGCTCGGTCTGTTCCTGATCTGTCTGTCTGTCTGTCTGTCTGTCTCTTTTTCCCTCCTCCCTCCCCGCCTTGGTACCCTCTACGGTTTCCTCCCTTCGGACACGTTCTCGCTCTCCTGGGTGGGGGCAGGTGCGAAATCCCTGCTCGACATGGCGATAGGACGTTTCTCTTCCGGCTTTATCTCTTCCGTGGGGAGCTGAGCCACACAGGTGTCGAACAGGAAGTGAGCCCGTGTCTCCGCGTGGCCCGTGCAGTTTCCTGGGCTCCTCCGCTTGGCTGCCTTGTCTCTGCCCTCCTGCACAGTGCCCGCTGCCCTCTGCCCCTGTCCAGGCCCCCGATTCCTCCCAGAAGCCCCGCTTAGAGGCAGTCTCGGGCGTTTCTCCAGAGAGGGGAAGTCGGGGGATGAGCTGGGGGCAGTGGCTCCCGGGAGAGACCCCCGCTGGGCAGTGGACGGGGAGCCTTGGCCGCCGTGTCTGGGCCGCCTGCCTGGGACTTTCGGCCTCAGCTTTTTGGGGCCTTCACAGGTGTGTCCCTCAGGGCCGAGGCTGGGCAGGAATGTGTCTGCCGCCCATGGGACCCCCAGTGGGCCTGTGTCAGGCAGGGGCTTTGGTGGCCCGTGATGCCCAGTGATGCCCTGGACTCTGCCTTGTGCCTGGTTGGTCCCTCCCTCTAGCTGCAGCCGGCCAGGTGCCGCCTTCCTGGTCAGTGTCTAGCGGGGCCATGCGATGGGTGACACAGGAGCTGCTCCTGGGGACAGCCGAGTGGGCTCCCCGCCACACTCCGAAACAGCCGTGACATCCTCAGCTGCCCACTCACCCAGTGCTCCAAGTTTTCTTGGAAATCCCTGCTGTGCCATCCCATGCCAGCCCTTACCACACTCGGTGGGTTCTCGTGGCCAGACCTCAGCTCTGAAGCATCGTGGGAGAGTGGGAGGCCGGGCCCTGGCCAGGGAGGACCTCAGTGAGGGTGGGGTAGAGCCAGCCCAAGGGCCTGGGGTCTCCTCTTCAGGCTGCGGGGCCCCGGCAGCCCCCGAGGGGCCCACTGGCTCTAGGAACGGAGGACGGCAGAGACCAGCCTCCGACAAACTCTGTCCCAGGCAGCTCCGAACAGAGCCAAGAGCCGGGGCCCTCCGGCACAGGACCTCTTGGGAAGGAAGGAGTAGGGAGGGGCGGGCGCTTCCATGGAACCTTCTAGACCTGGTGCTAAGAGCTGGCCATTCCAGACGCTGAGGGTGCTGTTTATTTATTTATTTTTTGCCTTTGGGGGTCGCACCCAGCAGTGCTCAGGGGTCCCTCCTGGCTCTGCGCTCAGGAATCACCCCTGGTGGTGCTCAGGGGACCATATGGGATGCTGGGGATCGAACCTGGGTTGGCCACGTGCAAGGCAAACGCCCTCCCCGCTGTGCTATTGCTCCGGCCCCTGAGGGTGCTGCTTAGAGCGTCGAGCACTCCATGAACAGTCAACCCCCACCACATCCTGTTTCTCAGATCTGAGCTGACCAGGTGTGCCTGTGTTTGCCTCTGGTCCCGGAAACGCTGCTCTCTCCCCCCTTTCCCGTTTGTACTGTCATCCCGAAGAGTCAGACCATTTTTAATCATCAGAGTTTCAGGCTTAAGATCATATTTGCTGAATTTTTCACGTTCAAAGGCAAGTTTCAACCTTTAATATCTCCCGAACTTCAATTAATTTATTTCCTCTTTAAGGGCCCGACGGCGGTCTGCCTCGTGTCTGCTGTCATCCGGCCCCGCAAACTGTGTTTTATGAGGCCGGCTTGCGTTGGTGGCTAATAGATTCAGGCTTAGTTAAGGCTGTACTTCGGCAGCCCCTCGTTTAGAAACGCCTGTTTATTACCAGTTTAATGCAGATGGAGCTACTTATTCACTCTTCAGAAACCCTTTATGACTCCTAATTAAAGTCTTTGTCTGAACACAAAATAATTAATACATAAAATGAAGGCTCTGGAAGAAGGGGGCGTGGCCGAGCCGCCGGGCTCCGAGTGGAGCGTCGTTCCGTCACCAGGTATCGGGGTTGGCACTCCCGGAAGGAGGGCCAGGCCCAGACTTCACGTTTATTTGGCACTTTGGCTGTCCTTCTCGGAGGTGTGCGACGCGTCTGTGGCCCCACCGGTGAATTGTGTGTTCTGGGAAGGACGGGCCGTAGACGGTGGTGTCATTTTAAACCCGAATAGTTGGGCGTTGCTCGGACATATAAAACTGACCCCTTAGAACAGCATCGCGTGTTTGCACTGAGAGTCAAGGAAATAAAACAAGACATAGAAGAGTGCACTGTGAGCATCTGTCTGGCTTCAGCTGGAAATCCGATGCTCTGGGTGGGCACGGGGGTGTTGGGGGGCCCCCTAGAGGGACTCATGTCTGTGCCCCATGACGGTCCTGCCCCTGAGTGGTTCAGCAAGGCCTGCCCGCGTCCCGCAGAGCCGGAAGGAGCTGAGCCCCAAGGAAGAGGTCTCGCGCTCCGGGTGTGTGATGGAGGCGGAATGTTCTCAGCTGGTCCTTTGGGCAGGACGAGGGAAGGGACTTCCTCTGGGTCGCAGGGTCACAGGGCACACGGGGAGGAGCTGGGGTGAGGGGTGTTCTGGGTCTGCACCTGGTCAGCAGTGGGAAGCGGGGCGCTGGGGAGGAGGGCAGAGGGGACAGGGTGGGCACGGGGACTCGGGGGCCCTGGGTCTGGAGTCAGGAAGGAGGGGGGCAGGTCGTCGCATACGGCTCCTGCATGGAGGTCGTGCCTCAAAGATCCGTCTGTCCCCAGCCCGCGACCCGGTGTCCTGGGGACCCTGGCCCTCCCTGTCCCCAGCTCGGGACCTTGGGACTGAGGGCGCCCAGCTCCCAGCCGGGTCCCAGTGGCCAGGGCACAGCCAGGCTGAGTCCTTTTCCCCCGTGAACTAATCTTCCTTCCAGAACACTTGCAGTGTGCCGGGAAGCAGCAACCTGAAGGGAAGGAGAGGCCAGGGTGGTCTGCCCAGAGCTGTCCTGGCCCGCTGCCCTCCAGGACAGGGGCAGATTTTGGCCTGGCTGCAGCGGGCTCGCCACCGGACAGCGGCCTCCCTGGCGCGCCCTGACGGAGGCCAGTCCTGCTGCGCTGCGCGTGGTCTCTAAGATTGACCCCCCCACCCCGCACCCCGCCGCCCGGAAGTCCCACGTTGTTTTTGACTCATGGAATAAAGCACCTCTGGCCGGGAGAGAGAGGCCAGCAGGGAGGGCCTGCCTTGCCCAAGCATGGGTGGTCTCCAGAGCACTGCAAAAGGGATTTCCGAGCACCGCGATGGCCGCAGATGGCAGGATGCATGGCTTGGTCTGGAACATGCCTACCATGCTCCTGAACACGCCAACGGACCAGAACAGCATGGGGCTGACGTGTACAAAGGAATCTTCAGGCAGGCTCAGTGAAGTCACATGGGGGGGGGCGGGGAGGGCAGGGCATGAGGCTGGGGGCTCGCCTGCATGTGCCGACCCCTACCCCAACTTCAGCCCCTAAAATGATCCCCTGAGCACCCCAGGAAGGACCCATGGACAACGAGACAGGAGTGAGCTCAGAGCACTGCCGGGTGAGTCCCCAAAGCAAAGATAAGGGAAGAAATTAAGAAGGGAAGAAACAGAAGTGAGGAAAGAAAGAGAAAAAGCGTAAGGAAGTAAGGAAAGAAGAAAGAAAAGAACGGAAGGGAGGAGGGAGGAAGGAGACAGAGAAGGAAGGAACAGAGGAAAGAGGACGGGAAGACGCAGGGAAGAACACAGGAGAGGAAAGAAGGTTGGGGACGTCCCCCTGCCCAGGGGCGCAGGGCCGGTGCCTCCTGGGGTCTCCCCCTCACCGGCCCCTCTGCCATGTGGCCCCAGCTCCTCCGGGGCGTGCCCCAAACTCCCACCAGCTCTGCGAGGGCACCGGGCTTGTACCACGGCTCTGCAAGGGCACCCCGGGCGTCATGGCTCTGCGAGGACCCTCCCTCTGCCCCTCCCTCCCCCCACCCCCGCGGCTGTAGGACCCCAGGGAGTTCGAGGAGCCGGCTGGTCCTGGATGAGGGATCCTCTGTGTGGCATCGGTGGCGCCTCTGGGGCCTGGCCGTGGTTTGGGGTCTGGGGAGGGACGAGCTGGGTGTCCAGCTTGGCCGAGCTCCCTGGGAGGGGCGAGTCAGGCGGGCCTGAAGCTCACACAGGGGCCTGCTGGCGGAGGTCAGAGGGCCGCGCAGGTGTCCGCAACGACGTCTTCTTTAGAGTTCTGATTTTTGGTCACTCTGGGAGGTGGACACTGCGTGAACGGCCGTCCGGGGAGGGCCAGCGAGACCCCCGCGCCTCCCCGCCCCTACCGCGGCTGGGGTGGGATCCAGAGACTGGGGCCCGCGTGGCATTTATTAACCCTCTGATGAGCAGACCACTCTCGGTCTAATTATGAATCTTCAGGCTCTTGACCCTTCAATTAGCCGCTAATAATTGTGTGGCGGCCCGTGGAAAAGGCCTGCATTATTAACGAGCCCTTAAGGTCAGCATTCGCGGGCCACACTTTACTGTCTGTGATATTTATCACTTGTAATAGGACTTCCTGCTTAATTATACTGACTCATGCAGCATTTACTTATGATTAATACAGAGGGTTCACGCAGACTTGGTTAAAACATTTACTGTGTGTGATATATTATAATAACCCCTGCCTTCCCCGTGGGCTTTGTCCTATGTACATATGTTTTTAATATTCGGAAATTTCCCTGTGCAGGGGTGACTTCCTAAGACATGAAATTGAGAAAATTTAATAAATCCCGAGACCCACCTGCACGCTTTGGGTTTTTCTGGGGGATGATCTCGAGGTGGGGAGGTGGGCTCGTAATTAATCTGTGCCGATGAGCCGGATGGTGCTGCCGGGGGACCCCGAGCCCCCCGGGGAGCCGGGCTAAAGCCTGGCCCCGGGGCTGCGTAGCTGAGTGGTGTCGTGGATGGATGCCGCAGCCCGCCCGGCTGGCCTGGGGGGTCAAACGCGGCCGAGCGTCGGAGGCCAGTGGGGGCTGGATGGTGAGTGCAGGCCAGTGACTGGACAGACAGACGCTTGTCATTTCCGGGCAGATGTTTCCAGCCGAGAGGCATCCTGGGAGGGGTGGGCCTCAGAGCCCTAAATGGGCTTCCAGGAGAGACACGGGTCAAAGGCCGTGTGACCCCAAGTGCCCATGTGGGTGCCCGAACCGTTACTTGGGGCAGCACCTGAGGGACGTTTGCAGAGGGGTCGCTAGGAGGAATGTGGGCGTGGTCGGCCTCGAGTGGGCTGGACTCTTGAGACACCACACACACACACACACACACACACACACACATGCTCAGACAAACACACACTCACACGCTCAGACACACTCATACACACATGCTCAGACACACACTCACATACACATTCTCAGACACACACTCACACGCTCAGACACACACACACATGCTCAGACACACACTCATACACACATGCTCAGACATACACTCACGCTCAGACACACACACACATGCCCAGACACACACACATGCCCAGACACACACACACACTCAGACACACACACGCTCACACACACTCACATTCACACACACTGACACACAGACATCCCCCTCCCAGCCACCCACCTTACACACACCCAGAGCCGCTCACAGTCCTCACACATCCACACACTCGGATTCACCGGTGGTGCTTGTTCACATTCACACACGTGGGTTCACTCACAGTCTTATACACACATTGACCCTTGCACACACTCGCACCCTCGCACTCTTGGCTCAGTCACAGCAGACACGTGGGCGTGACGCTCTGTGGAGTTTCGCACGCGGGACAGGGATGGAAGGCGTCTCTCTGTGTCCAGGACTCACAGGCCAGGGAACCTTCTAGAGCCACGCCCCTCGCGGTGACCACCCCCCTTCTCCCTCACTCGCTTGGGTTGATGTGCAGGGTGGAGCCGCCGTGGGCAGTGCTGGGAGTCGGGCTTGGGACTCACCAACTGGGGCCCGGGGTGGTGGCCGCGTCCACGCCTGCGCAGTGCAGCAGCCACTGGAGGTGAAAGTGAGCGGCTCTACTCAGACCCGGCTTCTAGAAGTCTCTGGAACTGGCCGGGTGGGAGGAAACGCCAGCCAGCTCTGCATCTGTGTGACCGAGGGTCGTGCGGACACCGGTCCAGGGCAAGGCTGGACTCGGAGGCCGTCCTCAGGGAGAGGCGCGTCTCCGCGACAGCCGCTGTCCGGGCGGGAGTCCCGGGTGGCAGCGAGCAGGCACCCTCCTCCGTGGGCACGCGGCTGGGCTCTCCCCGGGGGCGTGCGTGTGGGGGGCACCTCAGGCCCCCAGGCCAGAGACTAATTTCCCGAGCCACCTTCGCAATGAAATATTCTCTCATTTAAAACATTTTTTGATAAATTATCTGTCAGCAGTAGATGAAGTTAACATTTCTTTGGATCAATACAATAAATATTGAGGTTATGAGCTGAATACCATCTGAATTTCTAAGGTTTCCCACTTTCCTGGGTGCTTGCTCCGGGCTGGTCTCTCTGCGCCAGGAAACCGCACGCGTCCTGCTTCCGTTCAGGGCAGAGGAGGGGGCGACGGAGGGGGCGACGGAGGTCTCCCTCGGGGCTCGGGGCTGACCTTCCCGGCTGGGGGCATCCCTGCGAGGCGCGCCCGGCTGCTTCTTTGTGTTGTAGATGTCAGGCCAAGGAGAGTTTTTCGCGTTTTAAACTCCTTTTTCACCAGCTGGTGGACCCAGGACTTCTGTCCAAGGGCAAGGGCTCTTGGCCCTGCGCTGTGGCCAGTGGACGGTTAGAACAGACAGGGCAGTGAGCCCACGCGGCATTTGTTTTGTCTGTACGTTAATAGATATTTCCATTTTTTCCTGGAGGTCAGAATCCACTTTGAAATTCATGTTTGATAAATTCCCCGGCTTTCTGAGTAATTTAACTGTCTATGGGCGCTTGATCCTCCGAGTGTATCACTGAACCTCAGGGACCCGCGGACCATTTCAGCATATCCAAGTTCAAATATATGCTCAAGATTGGTTTAAATTTTAAGTTGTTGATCTTATTTCTGATAGATTTGTTAGCTTATCCTCCATTTCATTTATCTAACCTGCTCCTAATCCTCAAACACGCTCTTCTTAGCCACGATCCTCGCTAAATTCATCGATCGTGTTAGCGAAACGTATCCGGCGCCGTTCTCCCGCCCTGCTCGGCGCGACAGTCCCCTTGCAGAGCCGGGCACCGAGATCACCCCCGTCACTTCCCGCCCGCCTTCTGACTGGCTCCTACTCTGGGGCGGACGACTGAGTACGAGCCCGGGATAGCAGTTCCCTCGAGTCCGTCACCTGTGCCCAGGAACGCCAGCCTGCCACAGGAACAGCTTCTTCTTCTTCTTCTTCTTCTTTTTTTTTCCCACACGATTCTTGCAATTCTTGACATTTGGTTGGTATTTCAAGCCTAAACTTTTTCAAGCAAATGTTTGGCTCTCTGTTATTGGTGCAAGTAACCAGCTGACGTCTTACCATTAGTCATGCTTAAGGAACGGCTCGATCATTAATAAGCGCTGCCGTTAACACTTGAATCTAAGCCATCCTGCGTGCATGCGTGTGCGTGTGTGCGTATGTGCTTGTGTGCGTGCGTGTGTGTGCGCGTGTGTGTGCATGCGTGTGCGTGTGTGCGCGCGCGCGTGCATGTACATATGTGTACACGTGTGCGCATGTGTGCGTGTGCACGTGTATGTGCATGTACGTATGTGTGTGCACACATGTGTGCACGTGTGTGCATGTGTGTGCTTGCGTACGTGTGTGCGCACGTGCATGTGAGTGTGTGTGTGTGTGTGCTCATGCACCACTTCCTCTGCGGCACGTCAGGAGCCCGAAGCTCTTCACTGAGGACCGTTTTTTGCACGTTGCAGCCTCTCTTGCCAAGGAGGATAGTTTGCATGGGACAGGGGAGCGTGGGTTTACTGCGTGGGTGGCATACGGCAGAGATGGTTCTAGACTCCGCCCTGTCACTGGCCAGTGACTGCTGCTGGGTCCCTGGCCCTGGGGCAGCTGCTGCTGCCGGGGGCGGGGGTATTGCTCGCCCCCCCCCCCCGCCCGTCTCCCCGTCCCCCTCCCAGCCCCGCTCGGCTGCTCCGCGGACGTGTCTTCCCGAAGTCAGAGATTTCGGAGACCTTCCAGCCGCTTTCCATTTCCCTCCTCCGCAAGGAAATCAGCGTAAAGGAAAAGGCAAGGAGGGAGAGGGCCCACCCGCGTGGCCCCGCAGGACGGGAACCTCCTCCCCGGCCTCCGAGCCCTCCTGACCAGCAGGCCCAGAATCCAAATGCACCGTCTCTGGGGCGACATTTTAATAGAGTTTTTTGCGGGTGTTAAAGCTTAACTCCGGTGTTACATTCAGGCTCCACCATGGAGGTTTAACCACCCAATTTTATTAGCAGCAAAATAAAAGTTTCAGGAAAATGAAATGGCAGTGTTTGTGCCCTGGGAGCGCACATTCCCGCCCTTCGTCCCCGCGGTAATCTACGTCGTTGTGGATCCTGATGAACATAAACTTGGAGAAGGGGGAGCAGGAGCCATCTGAGAACATTTCTGACTTAAATGAATTACGAGGAGGGAGCGAATACCCAGCCCATATTACCTTTGCCTTTTAAGGCAATAAAGCGTCGGTGGCGGGAGCCTGTTCCCGCCGAACACCCTGGACAAGGATGGCTTTAGAGGCTAAATTAATAGAGCTGGAAGAACGGCTCTGTCTTGTCAGTGCACGCCCCCCACCCTCCACCCCTCCACCCTGCTTAGTCCCAGGGTTTGGGTCTTTGGAAGAGACGTGGCCCCGAGCGGCGTCCCCACATGAAGCAGTGCCATGCGTCATGCGCCATGGCGGGCAGTGAGTGGGAGCCAGGCAGAGGGTGGCCAGGCTGTGGTGCAGGTCCTGGCCAGGCGACACCACGCGGACTGGGTGGGGCCTGACCCTCTCTGCAGACAGTGCCCGGACTCTGACTTGGTGCTGCCCGCCCACCTGCCCGGCTTCCGAGTCTCCCCTGTCTGTCTGCCGGAGGGGAAGGCCCAGGCCCCAATAATGGGAGCGAGGGTCTTCCCGTGGGCGGCTGCCGGGGGCTGTCGGGCCCTTCCTGCTGGCCCGGGCACCCTCCCCTGTGGGGGAGGCTCTGTGGGAACTCTCTGGCCTTGGCCCTACCCAGTCTCCAGCCCACGCGGGCTCAGGGGCGTCTCAGGGCACCTGTGCCAGTGTCTCATGTCGCCAAGACTCACTCTTCCCCCCTTCCTGTCTCTGCTTCTGGTTTGGTCTTGGGAGTGCGAGAATCTGGCTTTGTTCAGGGCATACTCGGGGCTCTGAGCTCAGGGTTACTCCTGGCGGGCTGGGAGGGACGGAGCCCAGGGGGGCCGCTGCAGGGCCAGGGCCGTCCCCCGTCCGCTCTCTTCCCCAGCCTCCCGTTCTGGACTTGAACCGCCAAATCTTGCCCCGGTTGCAGATGAGCTGGTCTTGCTCTGGGGCTGTGACCTGGGCCAGGTGATGCCTGCAGTCGGGACACTGGCCCTCGGGCGGCTTCCAACCCTGGGCAGGGCGGGATGCTGACCCACTGCCCTGCTCTCTTTGGCCCCCAGCATGTCCCAGGGGTGGCCAGTTTCCTGCTAAGGCCAGTGCCCGGGAATGGGGCAGGTCTGGGCTGCTTGCCATTCCTCATGGCAGACTTCTACCTGCAGAATTTATGGAGTCGCACGCCTATAAGATTTGGCCCTCCACCCTCCTCCCTCCCTCCTCGCTCTAGCCTGGCTGTCCGGCACGGCCCACACACCTTCCAACTGAAATAAATCCCAAAATAAATGCGTTTGTGATTCTCATTTACGTCACCTGTCAAATCCCCAAGCACAGGGACCCCCAAATGTCCCTCTGGGTCTCCCCAGAATTTCTGGAAAACACATAAAAAGGATGATCAGTGGGTGCATTCGTGGAAGTCATCCGTGGGGCGGGCGAGGGTGGGCTTCTAAGTCAGTAATTCTTTTTGACAGGAACTTAGCCCTGGTTTGGTGACATTGTGATGGGCGGGGGACACACGTGGTCGGCTTGGTGACGGGTGTCAGGGACCCTGAGAGTGGCACGAGCAAGTCACTGGCTGTTTTCTCCCTCTTAATGACATGGATACATGGGACATTCTGTCGACTGACTATTTTCTCTGCTTCTTCTGGTCACCTGGTGGCGAGACGTGACCCACTTTCTAAAGCATGTTGGGCACCAGGGCCAGCAGGACCTATGTGAGGGAGAGCCCGAAGGACAGAAGTGCCCTTGGAGTCCCCAGAATGACCCACGAACATGGGGTCAACTCCGTGTCACCAATGTGGCCTATTTGTCTTTGGGGTTTAAGCTAAGATTTCCACACAACCTTCCGTTGGTATTCTCGAGCCCGCGTGTATATTCTGGAGGGTGTGGAATGTCCCACCAGGAGACTTTTCTAGGGCTCTTCCCTCTGGAGTGGGCGATCAGGACCCTCAGCGAGGCTAAGGACCCAGGCATGAGGGATCCCCAAATCAGAGCAGAGGGCTCCAGGCGCTGTGAGATGCTTCCTGCAGGTGCCGAACCAGGCGACCCTGCAGAACTGCCTCTCCGAGGACCAGGGGCAGTCAGGCTGATCTGGAGGGCCCTGGGGGTTGACAGGGAGGAAGAAAATGGGGCAACCCCACATACCCGGGGATCGTCTGTCAGCCTGGCCAGGGTCTCTGCAGTCTGGAATTAGCACCAAAACCAGGCGCCCTCTGCAGCAGAGACAGGCAGGAAAATTCACGTGGCTTCCTCCTTCATCTGAGCAGAGGCAAGCCCGGAGACTGTCCCCTCAGCCAACGCAACTCATGCGTCCTCCAACTCTGCCAGAAGCCCGCCAGCATCCCCGGCACATCCCTAGTATCCCCGGGACACCCTCCAGTAACCCCACATACATCCTCAATTTCCTCCAGTGCCCCCCAGGCACATCCTTCACCAAGTCCGCATCGGACCACGTCCGTCAAACGTTCCTTTCTGATTTTATCAGGGTTTCCAGTTCAAGAATTTTATTTGACCTTTTCTTACTTTGCCGCTTTCAACAGAATTCGGTCATTTCAAAAAGAACGACTCATTCGCCTTAAGCAGCAGGTTTCCTGGTCGGATGGGAGGGGCCTGTCCCCAGAAGAAACGGAAGGGTGTGGCCACCCACACCGCCCACCGCGCGGTGGTCCCTGCCCAGGGCGTGTCTGCTGCCCTCAGGGGCGATGCCGGCCGGCACCTGAGCCACGCCCGGGAGCGAGGCCCTGGCTGGCGGCTGGTTCCCGCTCCATTACGTTCCTGGACTCTTCGGGCACCTCACGTTGCTGCTCTCCTAATTAGCCCATATTCCTCGAGGAGTTGCTTGCTCGCTGCCTGCAGTAATTTCCTCCTCGCCGGCTGGGCGTTCCCTCCCGCCAGGCCGAGGAGACAATGGCAGCGGCATCTTGGCGCCGAGTCTGTGCCCGCGTCCACGGGTCCCTGCGGGCCTGGGTCTCGGCGGTGGCCGGGGTCCCAGGCGCCCGGCAGAGCGGAGGCCAGCGCTCCGTCCCCGGCGTCTCCGCCCGCTCCTCCTGGCTCTGCATTGGCCGTGCAGGCCACCGCGTGGCCAGGTGCCCTTCCACCCGGCCTCCGTTCCTTTGCGTCTGCTTCTGTGGCTCCACTGAGGGGTCACCGCCCACCGCTGTCCCCCCTTCGGGAGAGAAGCCCCTGGGGCCCGGCAGCTCCTGTCCTGGGGGTCCTGCGAGCTCAGGGAATCGCGCTCCCCCCTCCTCACCAGCCGAGGGGACCTCTGCGGTCACGCTGCCCAGCTGGGCCTGCCCGGCTCCCAGCTCCAACTGCCCGCAGAGGGTGCGGTGTGTTTGTGTGTGTGTGTGTATGGGTGTGTGTGCATGTGTATGTGTGTGAGAGTGTGTATGTGTTTGTGAGTGTGTGCGCATGTGTATGTGTGAGAGTGTGTATGTGTTTGAGTGTGTGTGCCTGTATGTGTGTGTCTGAGCGTATGTGAGTGTGTGTGAGAGTGTGTGAGTGTGTGTGCGTGCGTGTGCATGTGTGTATGTGCATATGTGTGAGTGTGTATGTGTGAGTGTGTGCTTGTGTTGTATGTGTGTGAGTGTGTATGGGTGTGTTTGTGTGTGAGTATGTGGGTGTGTGAGTGTGTGTGCATGTGTATGTGTGAGTGTGCATGTCTGTATGTATGTGTGTGAGAGTGTGTTTGTGTGTGAGTATGTGGGTGTGTGTGAGTGTGTGTGCATGTCTGTATGTATGTGTGTGTGCGTGTCTGTATGTGTGTGAGTGTGTAAGTATGTGTGAGTGTGTGCGCGTATGTATGTGTGAGTGTGTATGTGTGTGCTTATGTATGTGTGAGTGTGTGTGAGTGTGTGTGTGCATGTGTATGTGTGTTTGTGTTCGTGTATATGTGTGTGAGTGTGTTTGTGTGTGTGATTGTGTTTTGAGTGTGTGAGTGTGAGTGTGTGTGAGTATGTGAGTGTGTGAGTGTGTGAGTGTGAGTGTGTGTGTGTTCAGAGCTCCACGGCGAGGCAAATCTCAGCTGCACAGCTCCACAACTGGCGCTGTGGCTGCGTCTCAGGGCAGGGCTGCCTGAGGGGCTCTGCTTCCCCATGGCTTGGGCGTGGTCAGGAGCACTAAGCACGGCAGGAGGAGCTGGTGGGGAGCGGCGAGGGGCGAGAGACGACCTGGGCGGGTGTGCGCTGCCGGACCCCCCTCCCTCCCGAGTCCTCCACGCCTCTTGGGGTCCTTGTCCGAGACGCAGCTCCCACCCCAGCGGCCCAACTCAGCGGCGGGGGTTTAGGGGTCTCTTGCTTTGGGGCCCAGGTCTCCGGCAGCGGGGCGCGGGGCCTCCTGGACGGGGTCATTGCCAAGAACAAGGTGAAGTAGGAGCCCCCGGCTCTGCCGAGTCAGGACGGCGTCTGGGAATCCATGGGCCTGAGCGGACGCCGAGATGCCTTCACGGGCCACTGACTGCTGCGGTCTGGGTACTGGGCTGACCCGCGAGGACTGAACGCGTGGCCACGTGTCGTGTTGCCGCCCTCTCTTTGGCTGTGGTGGCCTTGGACAGATTTCCAGGGGACCGAGGTGCCGTGCTGTGATATCTGTGGATCCTGTGCCATGGCTAGTGTCCTGTGGACGGCTGCCCAATGTTGTGGGCCACTGTGCCACGGGCCGCTGTACTGCGGGTTCTCAGCTGATGAGCCTGGGTGGCACACATACTTGGCAGTGTGGGCCACTGGTTTCCCTCCGGTCTCTGAGGACTTGCCACTTAAAAATGAACTCAAATTCACTGTCTCATGGTGAAGGGTTACCAACCCCCACGCCTCTGCCCCGACGCCCACGCGGCAGGCCACTGGCCCGGCAGGCTCGGCCCTCACTGTCCAGGCGGGGGCTGGTGAGGTCCTCTCCTGTCTCGGAGGTTCTCCCCTCACGTCTGAACGCTCAGAGACCCCTTGGGAGCCTCGGCTGCCTGCGCTGGGGCCACCCTCTGCCTGTGTGGGCGCGTGCGTCTGTGGACTCTCCCCATTGGGGCTGAGCACGTGTGTCCTTGGAACTGACCAATGAAGTGAGGGCACAGTGAGGGCCCCCGCAGGCCCGAGGATGCTCAGCGTCGGGGCCAGAAGTGACAGAGGCCCCAGGGGCTAACGGGGGGCACGGAAGACCCAGGACCAACCCCGTGGCGTGGCCCAACCCCCAGCAGAGCGTGCCCACCTCTGAGGTGCTTCTGGGTGAGGCGCAGGAAGTGTCCCGAGAGCTGCCGAGGGACCGCCTGGGCTCCAAGAAGGTTCCAGAGAAGATGGAATTGGGCGCAAGGGAGTGACAGGAGCCGAGAGCTGTCCTGGCTGGTTTGTGGGGCGAGGCGGTTCCCGTGGGCTCCGGGTGCGTCCAGCGCGTGTGCTGACTCGGAGGCCGGTCCCGGGATCGATTCGTTTGCACGCTCAGGAGGGCAGTGTGGCCTCTATGCCATGCTCGGCCTCAAAGTGACTCCCAAGTCGCTTCCCGGAGTCTGAACAGAAAAACCCCGCGACTGACTCAGGAGCCAAATCAGCTCCAGCCACCCCCAGGAGACGGGCCCCTGCGAGTGAGCGTGCGCTTCCTCCTCCGTCCAAACCCTCCCCTTCTCCCTCCTCCCACCCGTGGTGCTGCCCCCCGGGGCGGGACGCTTTCACCCCCGCAGACCCGGCAGCGGGGAGCAGTCAGACCCTGTTTTTCTCGGTGCCTTGACATTCTTGAGCAAACCCAGGCACCCCTGAGGTTCTGCCTGCGCTGTAAAAAATTATTTGCTTTGGGGAATCTTATTTCATGGATTCCTCTTTCAACACCGAGTCGCCAGAACCCAGAGTGGGAAGCAATTGAATGTCAAGTGCTTGGCGAGCCCTTCAGCCCAAACTCCGAAACGTGCATCACGTGCTGGGTCCGCGCTGGGTCGCGCGGCTGTGAGCTGCTCGCAGCCGTGCGGGGGGACCGGAGGGGCCATGCCCTCAGGAGCACCTCACTGGGCTCTCACAGAACCGCGTGCGTCCTCGGACGTTGGCTGGGGCCGGTTCTCACATGTTTGTGGAAAGTAGGTCTGACGCTCTTTGAAACCCCCGCTGTGGGCTTGTCTACGAGGGTGCCCAGGCTCTGGGGGGCGGGGTAGCCCGAGACCCCGATACCCGAGTTCTGCCCCGTCCGTGTTCCCGGACCCTCCAAGTGCCCACGTTGTCATTAGCCACTCGAGCTGATGGCAGAAGACGGCCACATACCACGAGGAAACTTTAAAAATGAAAGCTGGCAAAACAATTGTCATTGACTGAAATGGAAAGTGAGCGGGACTTCGGCACTAAATTATTTATCAGCATCGCTGGTGCCGCACCTCAAGTGTGAATGGCAACAAGGGGGAAAAAAATCGGCTGCTAAAACAGCCTAAGAAGCATGAAGATCGGCCGCCTGGCAGGGGAATGCTCGCAGGAGCGATTAGGAGGTCCCTGCAGAGGGGGGCATTGTAACCCTAGGGAGAGAGGGACCCCGTCCCCGCACGTTGCCACCTGCACACCGTGTGTGGACCCCGGAGCGACGGGGACCGAGGACGCTCTCGGCGAGACGCTCACCTTTCACTCCAAAGTCAGCAGACAGCAGACAACATGTAATCACTTTCTGCCTTGCTGTATTGGATAAGCAGATTAGGAAGACTCTGAGATAGTAATCACGGAGTGAACTTGCAACCACCCCTAATTAAGCTGTCTGCACCCCCAGCATTTTCCGGTAATGATGGCAAACCGTGTAGCAATTAGCCGCACCTCTCTGAATGTGAGCACTGTTTGTAAATCAGAGAAACTTAACCCGCTTTGCTTATTGAAAATAAGCACACACAAAGCATTAATTAGCTTTGTATGTTTTGGAACCGCGATTTATAGGATCGTTTTGAAATCTTTCGCTGAAATAAAATTAATTTTTTTTTCTCCTGCAGGTTGGACGAACGGGATCTGTCTCACAGGGCCCGCCAGGGAAGAGGCAGCACAATTTACCTAATCTGTATTTTATTTCTGTGACGACCAGCCAAGTGTGGAATTTAGGGCAGGGCTTTCCCCAGCTAACCCAGTTTTAAGACATTTTCCCCAGAGGGAGGGAAGCATCTTCCCGGAGTCGCCCCTGGCCCGCCGTTCCTGCACCCCACAGCCAGCTCACGCCCTGGGGCTGCTCAGCCCTGAGGACAGCCCAGCCCAGCCGGCAGCCGCAGCCGTCACGGAGAAACGGCCAATTCCAGACAAAGAAATTGAACCGGCAAAACAAACACGCAAGTGTACACGCAAGTGTTTTAACTCATGATCTGAGTTAAAGATCAGAGGCCGAAGGGAGGCCCGAGAACAGGCACGGGGGTGGGGGTTGAGGGACCCAGACCCGCCTTCCTGCAATTTTCTTGCTGGAACCTCCCATCCTGGTGGTGGCTGGTTTACCTGACCCATCAGCCACGAGCACATTTATGGTTATTGTATTTTACAGGTTGATAGATTTTTATATTCTGTCCAAGTCAGGATCTTACACCACCTGGTTTATTATTTAGTAATTTACAGTGCAGTCAGGCGTGTTTGGCTTAATGTAGGATAAACTTATAAATCTATTGTTCCTCCACTTGCCGGCTTGGTGTGCAGTGAACTACGGAGTGTCTCGCACATGCATTCCAGCTCTGCCTTTTCCCTTTGATAGGGAAGCAGGCAATAGATAACACGGTGACAGTGGCCTCCCGGGGGAAGGAGAACCGTGAGAGCGACCGAGCGTCAGGCTCGCGGGTCATTATTGTATGAGCCGTGAGCCATTAATGGACTACTGCGCCCGGCTCAATCTGTGTCAGATTACGGCTCTTGGCAGGAGAATTGTTATCTAATAGCTAACTTTGCTGCCTGGTACCGTCTCATTAGCTCCTCTGATAAAAATGTGCACAGGTATATATTAATAGGGGCTCGTTGGGAAAAGGCGCGAGCCCGCCTCTCGGCAAACAAAGGCTGCACGCTGCCCTCGAGTGGGCGGAAGTGGCCTCTCTTCCCAGGCGTTTCCCGGAGTCTTGGTCAAATGTTCCGCCGAACGCCCGCTGCTAATGGGCGCGCGGGGCCCCTCCTAATCTCGTTTGTTGCTCTTGCGGAATGAGGAGAGGTGGAGAGAGGGAGATTCTCCCCCGCCCGCCTCAGCTCTCCCTGCAGGCGGAGGAGCTCGGGCAGGCTGTGCGAGCTGGGAAATGAGGCCCCGTTTCCCCACAGGCCTTGAGGCGGCGAGGGGCTGGCCTGGGCTGTCGCCACCACCTGCGAGTCGGCGTGTCTTATCCCCGAGTGGCCTCGGAGCAAAGGACGGGGCTTTAGGGTCAGCGGAAAGCGAGTCCTCTGGCTTTGGAGATTTCCTGGCAGGAACTTTGCTGGCCCTGGGTGGGGCCCGTGGAGACTCTGCCCCTTTGAGATGGAGACTGCGTCTTCCTCAGCCCCTGGTTCCGGTGGGCCACCCTGATTTCAGGAAAACGCGACTGTGAACCATTGTTCTGGAAGGATGGGCTGAAGGGGGCATCTGGACTGAGCCCCCAAAGCGTGCTAGATTACGTGACCTGCTTTTGGCATTTCCCCCTGTGGCCCAGAGGGGCAGAGACACAACCCCCCTCCCCGCCCCAGGAGGGCTGCCCAGCAGGCTGCCAATCCGGGCAGCTGGCCGCCACCGAGACCAGGTGGGTCCCTGGGTCGGGCCGGGAGAGGGATCGGGGAGGCGGGCAGAGGGGAGTCGGCTGCACCCTCAACTCCTGGGTGTCCTGGGCATGGCATAGTGCCACTTCCTGGTGCTCAGTCAGGAAGGACGAAGTGACAGAGACAGCAGGGGGCAGAGCAGGGGCATCTGGTGACTGCGCCAGGCGCCGCCCTTGGTTTTCTTCTCGGCTTTAGGCGCCCTGATGAGGGCAGCCCCTGCAGACAGTGACCCACACAACATGCGGCTTCCGCCGCTGCCGTCTCTGCAAGATGTTTCTAGCTGACAAGGCGCCTGCGTCAGGGAGTGCATGCCAAGGGCCCTCCCAGCCCGTCCTGGCCACAACCCCGAGGGCCACAGCGCCCTCCAGGACCCCCTCTGCGTTCCCCAGGTGCAGCGCGAGATCGAATCCTGACCAGGGTCCAGCTTGCGTCTCCCGGCGGGGGCCGGGGGGGGGGGGGGCGGCCTTGCTCTTACGGTGACTCCTTCCCCCTCCTTGCCCGGCTTTGATATTAGTGGGGACCTGTCGATCCGACGGCCGGGCCCTCTGCATTGCATGACAAATTCCTTCTTTGTCCACAGCAGTCACGTGGGGTCTCCAAGCCTGGCTGATCCTCCGAAGCCTTCACTGCACGCTGGGCCACAGGAGGCAGTTTCCGGTCTGAGGGCCTTGGCCAGTCACATGACTCAGTCAAAGCTGCTTAGGAAGACGTCGGGTCCTCCTTGTGCAAAGCTCGCCTGGGGCAGAGTCACGTGGGCCCGGCCGGGGAGAGATGAGACCTTCCCGTTCACTCGATAAACTGGCTGACGTGTTCAGTCTCAAGTGTTTGCACAGACACGGGCATCCAGGAGCTCCGAAAACTGGAGGAGACGGGAATGGGTGCAGCAAAAGTGGAACTGGGTGTCGCACAGCTCAGTCATTCCACGCACAGGCCATCAGCCACCGGGACGGAAGCGCACAGCCTGCACGGTGTGTGGGTGTTCAGCACAGCATTATTCACTGCAGCTGCACACATGCACACTTGCACGCACACACACACGCAAATGCACACTCGCACACACACTCAAACACATGCACACATGCACATATGTATGTGCACATGCACACACACGCATGCACACACAGGCACACACAGGCACACACATGCACGTGCACATGCATACACATGTGCACGCACACATGCACACACACACTCACACAGAGCCACATGCACACACACGCACACACATGCATGCACATACACGCGCACAGACACACACGCACCCACGCAGACTCATACACACACACTCGCAGGCACACAGACAGCTAGCCGGGGGGCTCCGAGACCCTCCCAGACAATGTGTCCGGTGTATCTGACTTTCACTCCACGTCAGTTAAAGCTTTAGGCGTCCATCGCTGTGGTACTGACCAAAGGTCTGACGAACAGGTGAAGCCAAAACCAGCCCCGAAGGTGGCCTGCGCATAGATGGGCGGTTCGCACGTGGCCAGAGCGCGGTCAGTGGCAGGGGGAGACCCGGGGTCCCTGTGGACAGACTCTGGCCTGGGGTAGGAAGAAGCCTGGGGTGTGAGGCTGAGTCCCTCCCACTCCTGCAGTAACTCTGGGGCCGATTCTGCCATCGTGAGTCACAACCAGAGCTCCCAGGGCTGTCCAGGACCCACCGTCTAGGGAAGGAAATGACGATTCCACCGGCTAGAGGAGCTGTAAACCTTTTGCTCAGACAAAGCTACTGTGAAGGACAGAAAGAAAAGCCGCGGGCTGGGAGAACGTATCTGCAAGGCGTCTCTCTGACAAAGGACTTCGTCCAGGGCTTCTGGAATTCATAAGGAAACACAAAACTTCAGTAATATGGGGAAAAACAACATTCGAAACTAGGCAAAGGATTTGAAGAAACCCTGCTTTGAAGACGCGACTCTGACCTCTCGGGCCTGGAGAAGCCTTGGAGGGAAATGTCCATGCCAGTGGCGACAGAAAGGAAGGGCAGGACCGGCCCCAGGAAGAAGATGGCCCTGGTCGGAAGGGACCCGGGGACAGGGGGGTGGGGAAAAGTGCCCCCCCCCCCCCGGCAGGCTGGGGCCCAGGGTCGTGGTCGCTGCCGAGGGGCCGGTGTTGGAACAATATATGCCTGAAACTGAATCATGATTTTCTTTGTAACTTTGTAATTCACAGTGATTCAATTAAATTGTTTTTAAAAGATTAAAAAAAAAATAAAGGATGTGCTTTTGGAAAACAAGCACCGTCAAAGAATGTTCCCCACAGTGAACCAGCGAGAAAAGCCAATTAAAACCACAACTATCTACAATTACTTCCTATTAGCATTTTTGCATTAGAGATCGACCATATATTGGCTGGATTCTGTGAGAATTCGAAGGCTCGCAGGATGTGTGAGGGTGGAAAATGTTGCAAGCACTTTGGAAACAATGTGGCAGCTTCGTCAGGAATGTGCCCAGCAAGTGACCCAGCCACCCGCCCCTAGATATTTACTCCAAAGAAAATGCGGGTCTCTATAAACCCTGGGGGCAAATGCTCCCTGCAGTTCCGTCTGTGTAAGGGCTAAACGCTGGAAACACCCCATTTCCCATCCTTGGTGAGCAGATAAAATGATGCACACGTATGCACAGTGGCTCTATTCAGCAACAACCATGAGCTCTTTGGGGAGCTTGGGGTCATACCAGGCTGTGCTCAGGTCTGACTCTTGGCTCTGTGCTCAGAGCCCACTCCTGGAGGGTCTCAGGGCTGTAGGCAGTGTCCCAGAGGGAAGCAGAGTCAGCTGCACCCCAGTCACTGAGCTAACTTTCTGGCCCCAACAAATGAAATTTTAAAACAAATTTTTATTAGTGAGTCACTGTGAGGTCCAGTTACAGACTTGCAAACTTTCGTGCTTGCATTTCAGTCATACGATGATCGAGTCCCCATCCCTCCACCAGTGCCCATTCTCTACCACCAATGATCCCAGTAACCCTCCCAACCCCACATCCCATCCCCCTACCCCACCCCGCCTCTGTGGCAGGACATTCCCTTTTGCTCTCTCTCTCTCCTTTTGGGTGTTGTGGTTTGCAATAGCGGTATTAGGTGGCCATCATGTTCGGTCTAGTGTCTACTAGCAAACGAGACTTTAACAGAGGAAAGACTATCTCGGTGCATTGAAACGACGAGTCCACAGATGCAGAGTAAGAGGTCGGGGGGGGGGGAGACAGAGGCTCTCTCTCTCTCTCTCTGGGGTCTGGGGGCTACGAAAGGGACAGAAAGCAGAGGCGGGTGGACGGGGGTGGTGGCATGAGCCAGGGGACCCCTGCGGAGGGGTGGGTGGAAGAGACAGAGGGCCTCTGGAGAAATGAGCCCCCCTGGGGCGACGTGCGCCCTCAGCCTGGCTCCCGCTTTGTGCCTGACCCAAACCTACCGGGGCTTTCACGCTTGAAGTCAGTGCAGGGTCCGGTCTGTGCTCTTCCTCGGTGACGAATGTCAAAGTCTTCCAAGCTCGAGGGCCGAGGCCAACAGAGACTCAGCAAACTCAGCCACCACGATGGTCCTTTCACAGAAGCCTTCGTCCAAGAGCGCAACGCAGCCGTAAAGTTCTACTGACTCAACTTCCTTGCAACAGGGCTCGGAGAAGGAAGAAAAAAACTGCCGAAACCCAAATTTCACAGATGCCCCGCGGCCAGCCTTTGTCTCTGCTGGGGGTGGGCGCCGGGGTCTCGGGGGGCACATCAGCCTTCCCTAGCCTGCTCCTGCTTTCCAGCTGTGTTTCTTTTAAGGGAGAAATTTGATTTTGAGCCATCAGCCTTGCTCGCTGTTCCCAGCTTGGTGGAAGTATGTTTATCCCGAACACAATCGCCCATTCCAATTGTTCAGTTGGATGAGTTTGGGCAATTTTACGGCCGTCAGCTTCCACACTCCTCCCAGCCCCCAAGTGTCCCCCTTGCCTTCTGCTGACCAGCTTCCCTGGCCCTCTCCTGGCGGCCACTAGTGCACATTCTGGCAATTTCCCTTGCCCGGGATTTGATGTCAGTGATCGCCCTGGTGATGGGGCCGCCCCCCATCCTCCCCTGGGCACCGGGCGTTTCTGACGTGTCTTGCTGCAGAGTTTTTTCTTGCTCTTGCCAAGTTGTAGCCCTGGCATGGATGTGCCAGGTGTCCCACAGACCTTGGCAGCTTGGGTTGGATTTATTGTCCGGTCGGGGAGAGCTGACGACATGTCCTGTCCTCTGATCCTCTGTGGTTATTGGCCTTCCTGGCTTTGTCCAGCTGTGCTCTGGGTGCGGGACTGCACACACCTGATGCGTCTTTTGCTGGGTTTGTCCCAAATATTTCGTGCATCTTGATGTGACTGTCAGCGACACTGCTGTTTTCAGGTCCTGAGTGTCACTCGCTTATGGAAACAATGAGGAAGGTTATTATATATATATATATATATATATTTTTGGGGGGGATGACTCATACCTGCTGGTACTCAGGGGTTGGTCCTGGCTCTGCACATGGGAATTAAGTCCTGGCAGTGCTCAGGGGACCATATAGGAGGCGGGAATGGAAGCCGGGCTGGCCACATGCAAGGCCAGCGCCCTCCCCGCTGGGCTTTCGTTCCAGCTCCTGGTGGCTCAAGTCCTGATGCCACACCCCACTACCTTATCAATTGTGTGAACTGGAGGAATTCTTGTTAGCCTAGAATAGCTTTTTGATATAGACTAGAGGAGAAATGCAGATAAAGGCCGTTTTCTTAACTTGCTCTTCACGTCGGCTGTTCTGTCTCCTGCTCAGCTGCCTGGGTGGAGCTTCCTGAATGTGCCATGTCCAAGTTCTGACAACAAGCGGGTCCAGTGTCCAGGCGGGGTCTGGTCTCACAGCAGCTCTGGGGCAGGAAGGGCCTTACTCCCCCTTCTCTTCCTATGTGGCCAGGAGCCTTTGTCAGTGTTCACTGCTGCATCTCGTCCAAATCTCCCCCAGACTTCCTGGGGCATTTTATGGTTTCTCCTTTGCCTTTGTCAGTCGATGAAAGCAAGAAAGAAACAGCCAACAATGATGTTGATGTTCAGATATCAAACCAGCCTTGCCTTCATGGGATAAACTCCCTTTGCTCTTCCTCTCCTGGTACATTTGTTTCGTGGATTACTTCATTGCATTTCATGAGAATACCCAGCCGTCACCTTGCTGCGCACGTGCCCATTTGCCCTGACTGGAGGGTGAGGCGCTTGGCATTTCCTTTGCTGGAGCACAAACCGGGAAGGGCGAGGGCAGATCCGAGGCGGAGTTTAGCCCTCAGCCTAAACTGCTAATTTCTAGAGGAGAAATACAAAATAGGACATCATCGACTTTTCACGCTGTGAAAATGGCATTTCCGATACTTCCCGGACGGTCGTGATGAAATACAGTCGCCAAGCCTGGTGCCAGGGAGCCCAAGGAGATGGAGCCCAGGGAGACGGAGCCCAAGGAGACGGAGCCCAAGGAGACGGAGTCCAAGGAGACGGAGCCCAGGGAGACGGAGCCCAAGGAGACGGAGCCCAAGGAGATGGAGCCCAAGGAGACGGAGCCTTCTAGGCAGATTGGCCCCGTGGTTCCAGGAAATCCTGGCCTGCCACGTGTCTGCGCCCCTGTAGCCTGGGGGGGCTCTTGCCGTTTTGGAACGTGAACGGAAGACGTGATGGAGTGTGACAGAGGTGACATTTCCCACCCGTGATCAGTGTCGTGGGAGAAGCAAGGGGTGAGCCAGTGCATGTGAGGACCCAGCCCCCGCCCCTGGGCAATGAATTCCATCCTTACGCCCTTATAACCAGGCGTGGGCCCTGCCAGCGCCCCCTCGAGTCAGCGAGGGCAGGACGGCCTCTAGGCTGGGGGCTGGGCGAGGCAGGGAGAGAGAGGGGCTGCCCAGGGGGTGGCTGAGGAGAGCCGGGCCCCACACGGCAGCGTTGTCCCCAGAGCAACTGGAGCTTGTGGACGCTGCGGCCACCCAGGTGGCCGCAGGGTTTGAGATCAGAGGTGCCGTGTGTGACCTGAGGAGGCTCAGTGATGGAGGATAACGGCAAAGCCTCTTTGGAGTACCCGGGGAGACCAGGACACGTGTCCCTAGGAGACACTTACTAATGTGAAGGGTGGTCCCACCAGCCCTGGGACCTTAAGGGCCCGAGAATGTTTCAGAACGCGCGGGCAGAGTTACAGGACAGTGGGAAAGGTGCTGGCCTTACTCATGAACAACCTGGACTCGATCCCGGTACCCTGTATGGTCCCCCGGGCCCTCTGGGAGTGAGCCCTGAGCCCAGAGTTGGGACTAAGTCCTGAGCACAGCCCCCCAAAAAACAGAGAATGAGGAACAACCCCCCCCATCCCCGGTCTCTTGGCTCCCACCCCCTCCCTCCCTCTTAGCACGACTCACCTAAAGTCAGCGCGGAAGATGCCTTGTGCCAAAGCACTGTACCCACAGCTGTCCTGGGCTGGAGACTGCTCCATGGTCACCCGGGGCCCCAGCTGGACTCAGGCCCAGACCCGGGAGCTGATGTCCAGGCTTCCTTGGGTCAGAGCGAGGCACAGGGCTACTGACGCTGGCACTAGCACTGACCGGCGCGGCACTCACCGGAGCAGCCCCTGGGGCTGACCCCTTCCCCCACTGTCCCTTCACCCCCAACTCTCTTCTTGTGTCTGACAGCTGCTGGCCCTGTTGGCCTCGCCAACCCCGATGCCTGGCTCTGATGTGGATTCGGGCCACCTCTTCTGGTGGGGGTTCTCCCTTGGCTGCATCCCTCTGTCCCCTGGCCTTTGACCAAGGGCCAGTGAGTGAGTGGCCACCACAGACAAAGCCTCTGTGCTGGGTCTATCGAGGCTCTCACCCATCGGATGCTCACGTGCTGCTGTCCACAGGGCCATCACCCACGGTAGCCTCTCCGGCCCTTCCAGAACTGGCTTTTCCAGCAGGGCTGCAGACCTGCCCCAAGCAAGCCCAGTGCTTCCACCCGACTGCTTGGAGCCTTGACAGATGCTCCTATGGCCACTGCTGAGGACACTGCAGCTGCCCTGCTAGCCAGTGAGGCCAGCCGGCACTTCAGACCCCTGCCCCTCCCACCCTCCCGCCCAGCTGTCTTGTAAAATGAGGGGCAATTGCCAACACTCAGGAAAGAGCTGGAGTCTGGTCTCTGTGAACAGGTCTAAGCGTCCGGAGGCTTCTACTGGGCAGACCGGGCATCTGAACAAGGAACCGTCTTTCCCCGACTGGCTTGGTGCCAGGCAAGCGTTCCTGTCCAGGGCCAGGGGGTGACAGCTCGAGGCTTGGCAGGTCCCACTAAGAGCGGCTGCAGTCACTGTTGCAACAGAGATGCACACCGTCTCAATAAAACTTTATTGACAGCAACAGGGAGCGTCACACTGGCCTGTTGGTTTCTGTGTGTCAGAGCTACACCTGGTTCCTGGCAGAGATCAACCCAGTCTATGTCCAGGAAATTGGTGAGAAGAGACGGGTCTGGGGGTCAGGAGGCCCGTGGGCATCTCCCTGGTGGTGTGTGAGAGAAGATTGTTTCAGACCAGCCTGGGTGGCCCAGGGCACTGGTCTCTCTACCCCGGGTATGTTTCTTCTGTTCCTGACTCCCATGTTGTATCACGTGTTACCATGAAATTTCCGCATGATTCCTGCCCCACGAAGGCTGCCGGGACACCCGTGACACCAGACCCCGTCTGCAGCCCGCGCCTCGAGCTGCCCCCCTGGACACCCCTCTCGGGCTGGGACATGTCCTTGACCTCTTTGTCCAGCCCAGCTCCAGGCTGGACACTGCACAGGCCTGGCCAAGGACATGCTGAGTGCCTCGCCTTTCAGTTGGGGTGAGTGGCCTGTGACCCCACGTGGACAGGAGAGGAAGGGAGGTCAGCAGATGAAATGTGCCCTCTATCAGCCATAAAGAAACAGATTGTAAAGCAAGTTTTAGAGATTTTCTCTGCACCCCAAGTTCAGTTATGCGAGCTCTGGGGACTGGGGGTGAGCATTGCGGAGCCCAGTTCCCCCCAGCCACCTTTCCAGGGGCTGCCTGGGGTCAGCCTGGGTGGGAACACGGGGTGATGGTGCCCGCCTGTACTCTGGGTCTCTGGCTATGGAAGAAGGCAGGGGATGAGAGAGAGGGGTGTTGGAACAGGCCGTGAGGGCTCTCGGCTTTCCCCGACCAGCCTCCTCCTCCTGCGCTTCCTCCGGGCAGTGACCTCTTAGTCCTGCTTCTTTTCTCCTTCACTCCATGGACTGATCGCGCGTGTCCACCCTGACTGTGGGTGAGAGCCCGCAGCTTAGTTTTGTACGTTTCATCAACTACTTACGTGTATGACGGCCTTGAGAGTTTCTAAAACCAATGTGAGCTAGTCATTAAAATGGGATAAATAGAGACCCCGCATCAGTGACTTCCCAGCGGTGACCGGGGACCTCCCACGGGGGTCAGCACCTTCCCCCAGCGGGACCCCAGCCGTCTCATGCCCTTGCTCCCTCTGAGTCGAGACCGGGCCTGGCGTGACCGAGGCAGCCAACGGAGCTGCCGGGAAGGTGTCTGAGAGGCCTTGCTTCCCATCGGTCACCTGAGTCCCCCCCCCCCCCCCCACGAGTCGGCACCTCCCACCCCGCTCCATGGCTGATCCTTGGTAAAGAACCGATGACAGAAGAACTGCCTCTCCCGTGTCTGTGTCACTGTCA